>NW_028261388.1:68362685-68663796 GCF_051295495.1 Thamnophis sirtalis
TAATTATAACTTAGTTTATATATATGTGCATTTATATTATTTTATGCATCTTTTTTCTTCATTCTATATATTGTGTGTATAACAACCTTTATTACATTTGTGTCATTTTGTATCCATTTCCTATTATTTATTTGCTGCAGTCTATTTCATATTTCTATCTTTGAATAATTTTCCGGTTTTGTAGTTGTTTATTAATTTGTTTATCTTCCTTCCTTCCTTTTTTGCTTTCCTGCTTTTCCCCCTCTTTCCTCTAGCCAATTATACCATAAATCCAATACTGAGTAATATTCAGATTCTTCTTTCTCTTTTAATTATTTTGTGAGCCTATCCATCGTTGCACATGCCAATTTTTTTTAATTACGTTTTCTTCTGTTGGTGTATAATTATTTTTCCAGTTTTGTGCTAATGTAATTCTTACTGACATGATTATGTATAGCAAATTATATTGCTGCAAAGTGGTCAACCAGGAAAGACAACATTTTACTCTACCGAGGGGACCCAGCAAACCATGTCTGAGCATAACAGCGAACAAGGGGGAACTGACTGCTGGAGGGAGATGGAAACCCCTCCACAACCAGAGCCCTACTCCTTGTACCCTGGCGGAGAGAACGAGGTGAGCTTGGAGAACCTCCAAAAGCCCCGTTGGCCAATTGGAATCGGGATGAAAGATGGCTGGGAAGGGAGAACCAGGTGAGTCACTCTTACCCGAGGTAACTGAAAACCAGGGTTGAAATTGGAGTTAGAAGCCCCCTCTGATCAGGAGGAACTAAATGAAGCCTCATTGAGAGAGGATCCTCTGAAGAGGCATGTAACCCAGTTGGTGATGGAAATTTTGGAAAATCTCAACATCCGGGGGGAGCCAGACCAGCAACTGAGAAACGGTGAAAGTACGGCAAACGGGGATGACACTAGGGGAACTAACCCCCCTCTGGTTCCTGCTGATCAAGCTGATGGCAGAGCAGCAACAGCTAGGAACCCAGAAAACCCTCCCCCCAGTTAGCGCATGGGTTGGGGGCCACTCCTAACCAACCCTGAAACCTGCAGTTAGAAAGGAAAACTCCTTCCCTGGGGGTAAAATTTGATGGAAACCCCAAAAAATTGGGATTCTTTGTGGCACATGTGCTCACCTACATGCAAGAATATGGGTATGATTTTCGAACCCAAGGAGCCCGAGTGTGAGTGGTCACCCTAGCCCTGGAAGGAGCCACCGCCAGATGGATGGTGACTTTACATGATGCCAATGCACCAGAACTGTGGGACTTTGACCGTTTCATGATGGCCCTGCGACGATGGTTCGAGGACCCCCATGCAGACCGTAGAGCATGCAAACGCATTAAAGTTGTGAAGCAGGGACACCGGCCAGTGGCAGAGTATACTGAAGAATTCCAAGACCTGGCATGTCATGTGAACTGGCCAGACGATATCCTGGTAAGCTGGTTCAAGGATGGGCTGAGTGATGACCTCTACAATGCTTGTGTGGCCTGAGGTGCCCCAACCCATCTACATGAGTGGTACCTTATTGCTGAAGTGGCAGAGATTGACATGGCCAGAAATCAGTACCAGGCAGGACGAATGTGGAAGAAATCCCCACCCCAATGGAAACAAGAACCTTTTAAACTGCAAATGACACCTTCTCCAAAATCCTTAGTCTGTTTCAAGTGTGGAAAAGAGGGGCACCGAGTATTCTCAGGCACTGGCTAAGAAACCAGATCGCCCATTGGATGGAAAACCTACGAAACCTGGCCAGCGTGGAAAAGAGATGGCCCTGAGGAGCAAGGAGACCATAGTATTTCCCCTCTCCCTTCTTTGAGGAGGAAACCCCGGCTTCGCAGCAGGAGGAACCATACTCATCCGGAAGCGAACCAGAGGATGAACCACTGGTAAGCAAACTAATGAGACTGCTTATCTTGCCCCGGAGACTGTTTATCCCCAACTAGGAGAGGGGGATGAAAATCTCAGCTTTAGTGGACTTGGGGTGCACCCGCTGTTTGATCAGCCCAAACCTGGTAAGGAAGTTGAGGATTAATGTAAGGAAACTGAAAAGCCCCATAGCTTTTTGCCAACTAGATGGGTCAATAGCAGGGGGTGAACCAGCTTCATTTGCCACTGAGCCTCTACAGATAGGCAACGGAAGCCATGAGGAAATGCTTACATTTATAGTGGCGCCTGGCATGGAATGGCCACTAGTTCTGGATCTTGCATGGCTGAAAAAATGGAACCCCAAAATTAATTGGAAGCAAGGTATCATAAGAGTGCAGATGCACGTGACTTTTACTGAGAATCCAGACAAAGAAACTGAAGGGGCAGAGCACCTAGAAACAGCAATGCCTGCTTACACTATGCCAACCCAGGGCATGCGCAAAGAATATAAGAACTTGGCTGAGGTTTTTAGCGAAAAAGCATCTGATGAGCTTTCACTCCTTTCTTCATGAAATACACCAGATTATCTGCAAACCCTTGAGCAGGTTTTCCTGTTTTTGAGCCTTTCTCTGGAGTGAAATGATAAAGGTATCTTCCACCCAGCTCACTGCACACAGAATAATGTTCTTCTTTGATGGTACTGGAGAATTGCTGACCTGAATTGTTTGCTTTCAGCATAACTTTAGTTGCATCTATATGGCCAGTGAAGAAGATGCATTCTATTTCACACATTTTACAGGGTTCATCAAATTCTTGATTTAGGGATTTCATAATTTCTTCCTGGGCTCTGTTGACTTTATCATGCATATATAATGTACTACAAATTTCTTGTCTTTTTGGTGATCAAACCAGCATCTATGAAGGCAGTTGTGGTGATGAAAGCAGTGGCACATAGACTAATATCTTATGCTTGCTAGGAACTTTTGTTATTTCTAATCTATTGTATTCTGTCTTTTCTTTTGAAGTAGGGGTAATGTGTGTTTGGTCTAAGGCCTCTTCATATCTTCTATCACATTCTTCTTCATCTTCATCATCAGTTGTCTGTCCTACAGTTTCATCATAAGAGATAACTACCATATTTTTCAGAGTATAAGACGCTTCAGAGTATAAGACACACATTAGTTTTGGGGGAGGAAAACAAGGGAAAAAATTCTGCCTCTGCCTACCAGCATCCATGAGTATTCATCTGGCTAGCTTCCTTACAGCAAACTGCAAACAGCCAGGTCAGCTTCAGCATGTTATCACAGCCTGATTCAGAAGGAGCAATTGATTGGCGGTTGGATCATCCTCCCAGAATACCACCAATCAGCTGGTCCAGTCTGAGGGCATTAGCACTGTCCATAGCTGCCTCCGCACGTTGTGTTTTTGGCCTTCACGCATTACATTTTTGGCCTCTGTGCATCGCATTTTCAACCTCTGCATGCTCCATTTTAGACTGGTTGCAAGCTGCCGGGATTGCCACAGCACATTGGCAATGATTGCTGCCTTCGCACATTGTGTTTTTTGCCTCAACGTATCAAGTTTTTGGCTTTCACATGCCTCATTTTTTGCCTCCGTGCATCGTGTTTTTGGCCAGTTCCAGGTGATGGGGATCCGATGCACGGAGGCCAAAAACAGGGTGTGAGGTGGCCAAAAACATGACGCACAGAGGCTGAAAATACAACATGCAGAGGTGGCAATCAGTGGCAATGTACTGTGGGAATCCCCGCAGACTGAAATGGGTCTAAAATTTTGCACCAGTACTTCCTTGTGATGGGACACCTCCACCACATATGGTAGAATGTTCCAGACTTGTAGCTGCATCTCCAACATTTGAGGGATAAGTTTGGGTACATTTTGGGCAATCTTGCTGGAGGCAAATGCCATCTATAAAACATTTTATAGAGGTTTTCTTTGTAAGCTACTGCCGTCGTAAATTTATAATTTCTTTCCCATAATTTATCCCATTTTTCTAACTCTATATTATGGCCAAAATTTCTTCCCCAGCTAATCATTGTCTCCTTTACTGTCTCTTCTTCCATTTTATATCTTAAGAGGAAATTATATAATCTAGTAATCATTTTTCCTTCCATTCCTAATAATATTTTATCTAATTCCATTTGTTTCTCATGTATTTCGTATTGTTCCCAATCTTTTTTTAATCTTGTTTTAATTTGTAAATAGAGCCACCATTCTATATTTATTCCTTGTGTTTTCAGATCTTGTACTGATTTTAGTTCTCCTTTTTCATCTAAGAGTTCTGCATATCTTACCATTTTACTGAGATCTATAGTATTTGGATATGTCATTGCCTCCATCATTGATAACCAGATTGGGATTTTCACATAATGGCTTTTTGTGTTATTTTTTCCAGACCTTAAACAAGCATCCCTTACTATGTGTCTCTGGAAGTAGGAGTGAGATTTATTCTTCTCCTCCTAGAGGAAGCCATGTCAGCCTAGTTGGAGATCGTGGCCTTCTAGCATAAGAATTCTTTTATTTTTTAGTTGAATCCAGTCCTTCAGACATGTTAGGGCTTTTGCCTGATAGTAAAGCTCCCTTTGTTTCTACTATTTTGTAGAAGTTTGTATTTAATACGTGGTTTTTTCCCCTGACCAGATAAATTTGGATACAATTTTATTTAGTTGTTCGGGAAAAAAAATCTCTAATTTAATTGATATTGTTTGGAAAAGATAAAGTAGTTTGGGTGGTACGTTCATTTTAATTGTTAAGATTCTGCCAATTAGTGTTATCTGTAGTTATCACTAATTGTAGTCCAATTATCCAAATCTTTTTCTATTTGTCGTAGCAATTTATTGTAGTTGTCTTCTTTTATTGTAATACATTTTGCCTATAGCCATATTCCCAAATATTTAATTTTCTTGGCCCTCGAAATTCCCACTCTTCTCCAGTTCTTCATTTTATCTTTTGGTTAAATTCTTAATTAATATTTTAGTTTTCTCTTTATTTATTTTAAGCCCTGCCACTTTACCAAATTGCTTTATGTCTTGTAATAATATTAGTCCAGTTTCTAGGGGTTCCTCTGATAAATGCTGGATCATCTGCAAAGGCCTGCACTTTGTATTCCTGTGTTCTAATTTTCAAACCCTTTATGTCCTTGTTCGGTCTAATTTGTAACATCAATGTCTCCATTGAGAGGATAAATAACAGGGGGGATAGAGGGCATCCCTGGTTATGCTGAAACCTTCTGTTGCTTCCCCATTTAGTATTATTTTTGCCCTCTGACTCGAATACATTGCTCTGATCATCCCAATAAATTTCTCTCCAAAGTTCATTACTGCTAATAAGAAAATTCCAATTCTGTTTATCGAATGCTTTTTGTGCATTGATAAATATCAATGCTGCTTGTTTTCCTGAGTCTATCTTGTAGTATTCTAATATGTCCATTATCGTTCGTGATGTGGCTCGGTAGGAGCCTTTGGAGCTGCTACCAGTGAGTGGTTTCAGGATGCTCCCGGGAGAAGATAACAAGCATCTGGGGCTCGTTAAGGCTCTCCTCCTGTGGATAAAAGACTGATTGTGCCATGCCTTAGTTGCAGAAGTCAAGGTCGTTTGTTCGTTCGTTAATTCCGTTCCTGTTCTAGTTCATGTTCATGATTCAAGAAGCACTTGGATAAGTGATTTGCTTTATGTAAACCTGGTTTGCTGTGAGAGTTTGTTTTTGCATTTGCTGTGTAACTTTTTGCCAGAGCCTTTTATCTATGTTTATTTTGGGCTCGCAGCCAGCTTGAGCTGGGACAGATAAAGATATTTCCTTTGAAGTTCTGTCTGGCTGTCATTTGTGAACAAGCAAGGAGGGGGGTCAGAACACATTCGTATGTTGTTGTTTTTATATGTCTGTTGGGTAGAAATCCATTTTGGTCTGGGTGTATGATTCCATTTAGTATATTTTTAATTCTTTCCGCCATTATTGTCATAAATATTTTATAATCAGCATTTAGCAGCGAGATTGGTCTGTAATTTTGGATCTTTTGTTTTTCAGTGATGTCTTTGGGAATTAAAGTTATTAGTGCCTCCATCCGGGATTTTGGTGTCTTAGTTTGTTCTAGTACTTCATTATACATTTCTAATATGTTCTCTAATGGTTTTTCAATTCTTTATAAAATTCTGCTGGAATTCCGTCTGGTCCCAGGGTTTTGTTATTTTTTTTGCTTTTGGACTGCCCTCTTTAATTCTAGCCTCATTATTCTCTCATTTAGTGTTTCCTTTGTTGTTTCCGGTAAGGTTGGAAGATTCCTCTTCTGTAGGTATCTTTTAATGTTCTCCTCTTCTATTTCCTCTTGACTATACAATGTTTGAAAGTATCTTACTGCTATGCTTTTTTCCCCTTCCTTTTGGTGGTGTATCACCCCTTCTTCATCCTCTAGTTGCTGTATTAATTTCTTTTCCTTTTTTTAAGTTTATAGGCTAGCCATCTCCCCAGTTTCTTGGCATTTTTGAAATAATTTTGCCTACTTGATCTAATTTTCTGGGCCACTTCTTATTGTGTAATTAAATTTAATCTATGTTTAATTATTTCTTTTTCTTCTTTAACTTCCTGGTTTTGAGGTTCTAATTTCCCCAGTTTCTCCTGGAGCTCAGTATATCTTTCTTTTTATTTTTGTTTCTTCTTATTGTATATGCTATTGTAATGCCACGCACATAGGCTTTGGTTGTATCCCATCAGTTTTAAATGGTTTTCTGTTCGTTCCAGTTTTCCTTTAGGAAAAATGCTAAAACTTTTTCCACATATTAAACATAGTTCTTTTCTTTCGCAACCCTCTGATTCATGGTCCATCTCTTTTTCCTTTTTGCCTCTCCTTTCCATTTGATTGTTAATGGGTTATGATCTGCCCACATGTTCGGTGTTATTTCTACTTCCTCTACATCCTTCTCCATTTCCGGATCCATCCACACCATGTCAATCCTGGACCATGAATTATGGGGGTTTGAAAAGAATGTGCATTGACTCTTCTGTGGGTTGATTTCTCTCCAGACATCTTTTAGATTTAATTCTTGGGCCATTTCAAAGAATGCAGTGGTAGTGTTCTTCTTTCGTAAGTTTTTTAATTATCTGTTTTATAGTCTTTCTTTGGGTCTACCACCACATCGAAATCCCCTAATAAACATACGTTGTCCAGTTCCAGTTCTGCAATCCGCTTATGTAATTTACTGTAGTATTCTTTCTGGTTCATGTTTGATGCGTATATGATTGCAATTAGTACTCTTTTTTATTTTATTGATACTTCAATTAATAATGCTCTTCCCTCTTCATCTGCGTATACCTGTTTAGGTTTTAGCCAGTCCTTTATATATACTGCAATTCCCCTTTTCTTTGTTTCAGCCAAGGCCAGATGTAATTTCCCTAACTTCGGAGATTCCAGGATACTACTGTTTCCTTTTTTAATATGAACTTCCTGTAGGCATGTGATGTCCATGTTTTGTTTTTGGAGTTTAGAAATTGTTTGTCTTCTTTTTATAGGTGAATTTACTCTATTTATATTGATCGATATTAATTTCACTTCTTCCTCCATCCTGTTACTTGTTTGTCACCTTTGTTCCTCTATTTGGTTTTGTTTCCCTTTGGTTTCTTATCCTCACTCCTTCTCTTTCTTGAACTTCTGTACCAGTCTTCTCTCTCACTTCTTGGTCTAATCCTTTTTCCTCCATCTGCTGTTCCTCTTGGCTTTTGGTTTCCAACTCCTCCTTAGAGCCAAGGTGGCGCAGTGGTTAAATGCAGCACTGCAGGCTACTGCTAGATCAGCAGTTCAGCGGTTCAAATCCCACCGGCTCAGGGTTGACTCAGCCTTCCATCCTTCCGAGGTGGGTAAAATGAGGACCCAGATTGTTGGGGGCAATATGCTGACTCTCTGTAAACCGCTTAGAGAGGGCTGAAAGCCCTATGAAGCGGTATATAAGTCTACTGCTATTGCTATTGCTATCCTCTCTGCTCTCTGATTTTCCCTCTATGTAATGTTCATAGAATTCCTGGGCTTTTTCTCGGGTATCAATCCTTATTTTCTTATCTTGGCAGGATATTAACATGCCTTCCGGTATCAACCAGTGGAATTTTATTTTATCAGTTGTGTGGGGAGAAATTGGTAGTTCCTTCTTTGCTCTCTGATTCTCTTTGGTGTCTGTTTGAGGGTTATGACTTCTTTTCCTTTACAGACCAGCTGTTCATCCCTCGTTCTTTTATAGATTTCATCTCTGACAGTTTTTTTTTTGCAAATCTTATATGTATTTCCTCCACCATTAATCAGGCTGTCACATCTCAAGACCAGACCATGACCAAGCCATAACAGCTGGTCTCTTCCATGTTGGATTTCAGGGATGCCACCCTTTGCAACAGGAGATCACACTTCTTGTCACCACAGGATTTTCCCCTCTCTATTGCTGTCCTCTCCAAGGCTCAGCTTTGCTGCTGAGAGCCTCAAGACATGAAAAATCAGACAGGGAGAATGGAAACTGCAACTGCTCCAATGTGACATCACCCCGGAAGCCCCCAGAAACACAGTTTCTGTTCACAGTTCTCTACACTCCTGAACTGTCTTGGGTGTTCTAGCTGGTCCCTGCTTCATGGCAGCCATTTTGCTGCCGCTACACCTTGTCTTCAGATGAGGGGTCTTTCCAAGTCAAGGAGGAGAGATGTAGTTCTCCTCAACCTGCAAGGCAGTCCTCCTTTACTTCACCCCCCCCTTCAGGGTGGCTATGCCTCAGATTGGAGCCTTCCGACAGGGGGAGCTCAAAGCAGGATAGCAGAGGTCACATTCCTCAACTCTGACACCACAGTTTTCTTGACAAAGCATCAGCTAACAGTTTTTTTTCCTGCTGGGATGTACTTCAGTTCAAATTTGAACCATCTGAAGTATTGTGCCCAGTGGACTTATTTGGGAGACAATTTCCTGGGGGTCTTCAAGGTTTTTGTAATCAGCCCAGATCTCAAAAGGCACTCTTCTACCTTCCACGAAGTGTTTCCATGAAATAAGTGCCCACCTGACTGTGTAGGCCTCCTTCTCTGTTAATGGAGTCAATATTGAAGAAAAACAATTCAGTCTGTTGAAAGGAAATGCTCCCCAGTTAGGTTTTTCCAGCTGGGATATTGCAAATTGCGCTCAAATAGCAAATTGAGGAAGAAAGCTGCCAGAAAGATTTTTAATGACAGAGGACCAAGATGAGTGACATTCAGCAGGGTTTCCCCTGGCTAGCTAGAAAGAGAAGTTTCCAGACGTGAATTATACTTTTTAGTTCAGAGAGAGAGAGAGAGAGAGAGAGAGAGAGAGAGACAGAGAGAGACAGAGAGAGACAGAGAGACAGAGACAGAGACAACAACTGAGACCCAAGACCAGGTGACCTGGTGCACTGGCCCAGGTAAGAAATTTTTGCCCCGAAGGAGGGAAACATGCAATTGTACCTGGATGATCAGGAGAGTGATTGTGAGAGGTTTTTCAATAACGGCAGTGTGTGTGTGTGTGTGTGTGTGTGTGTGTGTGTGTGTGTGTGTGTTGGACTGGGTTCTGAGAACACTAGTGAGTCCAAAGCAAGTGTGGACCTGAAAGATTGTGGTTCCTTCTGTGAGGAGGAAGGCCAATCTGAAGGGAAGTGGACTGGTGTCGTTAATTTTGAGTGGCTGTAAAATCAAAGACCCCAGGAAACCATAGTCAGGGAAACTCTCAAGAGGATGGGCAATAGTTGTAGTTGTTGTGTTAAGCCTGGGGAAAACAAACTTAATATAAAAATGATTAACAGTACTGTAGAAATACCATCAGATAGTCCTCTGGAACAATTATTACCCCAATGGGATATACTAACCTGGCTCCATGGACATGTAAATTAACCAAGAGCCAGATGATTAGGTTGTATCAAAGAAAGTGGCCAAAATATTATAAGTCCTCCTGACTATCATTGGGATCCATTAGGAGATCCAAGCTAGAAACCTGGCCAGGTGCAAACTATGTGTGAATGAAGATCTCTATACATCTTGATCTTTAAAACAAGCCAGCGCTTGCTGGGAGATTCAAGATAGATAGGGAAGAGTTTAGATCTTTAAAAATAAGCCAGCGCCTGCTGGGAGATTTAAGCTAGAAGCAGAAGAGACAGAAGAGAGTTTGGATCTTTAAAAATAAGCCAGCGCCTGCTGGGAGATTTAAGCTAGAAACAGAAGAGACAGAAGAGAGTTTGGATCTTTAAAAATAAGCCAGCACCTGCTGGGAGATTTAAGCTAGAAAGAGAAGAGACAGTTTCACCCCCATGGCAGAAACAAGTAGTAACAATCAAGTGCTTGAGGAGAAAGAACAATGGGTGTAACTTCAAGTAAAGGTGAGAAGTTCACTAAAACAATTAGGAAGAATCCCAAATTGTAAATGGACCTGACTAATCCTTTAGGGAAAAATACTTAGAGGTTGAGAAGTCCCTTCATATGTTGGAACTGACCAAAGAAGATATTGTTAGTTTATGCTATTATGCCTGGTAGGAAGACCCAGGAATAAAAGAAAAAAAGAAATACTGCAGTGTTATAAAGATATCATTTTCAAAAGAGCCATAAAACTCTGAAACAACTAAGAATAAAGAAAAAAATGTTTGTTGTTCTTCCCACCCAGGGTTTAGCAGGTAATAAAAAGGTAACACCTGTCTAAATGGGCTTAGATAATTTGACTTGATCAATTTGATGGGATTTCTGTTAAAAATACTTAGGTGTGCATTTATAATAATAGCATGTATAATTGAATGGGATTGGATTGATTGTGATATGTTTGACCAGCTGGCAAAATAAGTAAGCTTCTCAGCCTGAATCTGTGGGAAACAAGATGTAGTTAGGGCCCACAATCACATTTATGATTGAAACTGTTCTCTGAGTTTTCCCACTGCTTCAAGAATGAGGAAAGAAAAAAATGAAGAATTAAAGGGATAGAACCCCAGGTCTGAAAATGTTGTTCCATGATATGTCTGTGTGTAATCATTTCCAGACCTGAGGGATGTTGAGATCCTTTGATAATAGAAAATGGAGCTCATTGGCTTGTGAAAAAGCTCCTTGAAATAATTATAATGATTGGTTTGCATAGAGAAAGCATGAAATGAAATTTTTGTATGTGAAGTTGGTTTACACAAAAAGTTTGATTGCAGAATGTGAGTGTGTGTGAGAGAGGTGCTGCAAAGCTCATAAGGAGTGATAAGGTGAAGTGATTCTGAGACCTGTGTGCATGTGTGTTGACCCCCCCACCCCTCAGAGAGGTTCCCTTTCATATAAAGAAACAGTATGTTGCAAGATTTTGTTGTGGTGGCGGTGAAGTATGTGAAAAGGCAATAGCCAGTGTTTGCAAGGAAAAGAAATGAGAAAGATTCTATGGAGGCTGCGAGAGAGAAATTTGTGATTTATTGAAGCTAGAGAGAAATAGATAAAATTATTTTGTTCAAAGGATGCTGATTGGAGAAAGGAGGGGTAAAGGGTGACATCTGATACCTGCCTTTGCAGTTTTGTAACTAGCACTATTTCTGGCTTGCATACAGAAAGCTATACAGACATATTTTTCTTTTCTCAATACTATTTTGATTTAATGTTTTTGGAAGTTTTTGAGATTTAAAATGCTTAATTAAACTCATATGAAATGACTCTGAAATCTTTTGCTTAGAGTTGTAAATGTTTTTAATCTACTTAATGAGAATTTGCTTCCATCTGAAAGGAATCTGAATCTGACTCACTTGTTATTAAAAGCAGAGAATTGATACTAAAATTTGACCCCAAAATATTTTAGTGCATTGACTCAAAATATCTCATTTACATTGTTTGTTTTTGAAGCTGTTCTTACCTCTTTGACATCTTTATATCTGAGTACATATTTAAATGCCTATGAATCAAGTTGCCCCTGTTTTGTTTGTTTGTCTGTCTGTTTGTTAATATAGCAGTTAATAACACAAATTGTAAGGTTTTTTTGGAATTATTACAGAGATGAGTTAGGAATTACAATATGGAGAAAGATACAAAACGCTTAGAGCATTTGATTAAGGAAAGAAGTAGGAAAATAAGAAGAGATTACTAGGACGGGGAGGATGAAATACTTGTTGGTCATTGTGGATCATTTGACTCGATGGGTGGAGGCATTCCCTTGTATAAATGCAAATGCAAATACTACTGTTAGAATTTGGTTGGAGCATATCACGCCCAGATGGTGTATGGGGAGGGACGGTTTCCCAAGAATTGAATTAAAGGACAGAATGGTAAGAAAATATGTACACGTACTATCCAGATGTTTTTCTCTTTTGCAACAGAAAGGCATTTTTGCACAAACACCACCCTTGGACTTTGCTGTATACCAATATAAAGCAAGAGAGTGGGTGATGATAAAGGCCTGGAAGGATGAGAAACTGACTCCAATTTGGGAAGGACCTTTCATTGTCCTGCTGACCACCAAGACTGCAATTTGAACTGTTGAAAAAGATTCGACTCGTTACTCGCATATGAAAGGACTCCCAAAGGAATAGATGGTGGAATCTCACCAAGGAGATCCACTGAAGCTGACGATCAGAGGAACCCAATGGACTGGAGGGCAGTAATGTTACCAGTGGGAATAGTGTTCTTCATAATCTGGGCTATTTTGTATTTTTCCTTTTTAGGACTGAATGATTGCCTATGGTATTTCCCCAGCTGAAGGAGACTACCACTGAGCAGATTCCATTACGCACCCTTCTGGATGTGTTGGTTTTGTAATTGTGCTTGTGGATGTTGTTATTGTTCTCATTGCATCAATTGTGTAAGTTGCATGGGGTGTAAGATAGAGTGTGATACTAAGATCATTGAAGATGTGCTGGAACAATATAAGGTGGATATAAGAATTCCCTGAATTCCCTAAGAAAGCAGTAAATATGTTCGTGCAATTGGCTTAAGAAATTGCTAAGACTCCCACAGTAAATAATTGTTTTTGTGTGTGTGTAGGAACAGATATGGGAGAAAAATGTCCATGGGAAACTCAGTAATTAAGTCACAATATAGTAGTCGATATGTGGAAAAATAATTCTTTAAAATTCACAAAAGGTAAGGAAGAAACATAGGCTTTGAAACAAATTTAGTAGGAAAAGTGTGCTATGAAAGAAGGAAGGGTAGTATAAAGGTAGCAGTAGGAGACACGATTTGTTTGACTGTACGGAACAATGGCAGTTGATGGGGTGGGGAGTGGAAACTTGGAAAGAGAAGTATTGAGTGAAATAACTGAAATGGCTCATTTAAAAGATCCAGAAATACCCTGGATTGGATAGTGCTCGAAGGAATGTACTGGATATGTAGAAAATATGCCTATGGGTATCTACCCAAGGGGTAGTATGGATCTTGTATATTAAGAATAATAAAGCCAAGCTTTTTCCTCCTCCCCGTTGAACAAAAACTAACTGTATATGATGATTTATCAAATAAGGTGCAGAATAAAAAGAGCTGTACAACCAAGTGATATAAAATTTGGAAAGAACTAGCAAAATGTGCAATATTAGAATTCCTGGCTATCATGTTTTTACCATGTTTGATTCCCCTCATTGAAATGTTAATAAGAAGGACCATGAAGAGCATGACTTTAATAACAACGTCAATAGAAAATGGGAAAAAGGAAACCATGTTAATAATGAAAGTAGGAAGGCAGAGGCTAGGGACAGAGAATTTGGAATATAAAAGACTTGCTTCCACATGAGCCAAGAGAGAAAATAGGAAGCTATGAAGTGTTGCAAGTATTAAAGAGTAATTCAGGCAGAAAAGAAAAAGGATGGATTTGAAGGAAATAAATAATACGTTACTCTTTTATAAAAGTATTAAATGTATTAATAAGCTATAGAGTTCTTCCTGTTGCAAATTAACCACCAAATGTGCTTAGTAAAACAGTACGTGATGACTTGCTAAAACTAACTTGCTTTGAAAACAGAAATATACGCCTGAGGCAAGGCCACATTGGAAAGCAGCCCCCACCTTTTTTAATAGCCCCAGCAAGACTGGGCCTGCCTGTCTACTGTTGGAAGAAATGTCCTTCTGTGTTCAGTTCCAAGTGGGGAAAAAGACACTGGAAACATGGAGGCTGCTTGGAAAGATGGTTTAATGTTGGATAGGATCACATGGCTTGAGTTCCTGAACAGAAAAGTGGGATCACATGCTTCAAGATGTTGGGTGAAGAAGAAAAAAGGGCCAAGATGCTAAAGTCTCTGATTTTATGCCCTCTCTGGCCTTTGATCTTGATCTTGTATTCTGATTGGTTCCCATGGGGATTCCCATGGGGCCATACAGGAGCAACTGTAGGCTGTGCTTTGAGTCCAAGTTTGGTTGCCTTGCTGGCTGATGTAATTTTTCCAGGGGCCTTGTGGTGAGTTTCTGTAGAGGATTCATCCCACCTTTGTTATGTAGAGTAGACTAGCTCAGGCTTTAATGGCTCATTGACAAAGGTGGGGTGGGAGCAGGAGGCTGCAGAGAGCTACTTTGTCTTTAAAAATATGTTTCTTCCTTTCACATCCATGGAAATATAATATTCTGCCTTTTTAATATTTCCTAGGATATTTCATTTTCTAGGAGAGATGTGAGTGCTAACTTCCTATTTTTTCCCCTCCCCCTCCAAAAAAACCATGTGCATGGAACACACATGTTCTTGGAAAAAAATAAAAGTTGATCAGATCAGGGAGACTTGATGGGGGCTTCTAATTTTTTTCTGATGCAAAGGGGGAGGCATCGATAGAGGCAGCAGAAGGATTCCTTCAATGGCTTCCAAAAGGAGAGCTTTCAACCATGAAGGTCTAGCAGCCAGGACAAAAGTTCTGGAAAGAAATTTACAGTATCCAATTTTCTATGCCAATTAATTTCAGTTGTTAGATATCACTTTCTGTGAGCTTCCAGACAGGTTACAAGCAAGCAGAAGTCTCAAAATTCTTCACAGCCATGGTTTTATTTTAAGTTACAGGCTGCCCTGTAAAAAATTTGAATGCTCCACTGGGGTAGGGGTTATATTATGTATTCTGTATACCTTAGGCACAAGTGTTGCGAACAAATATCAAGAAGCAGACCCACTGAGATAAATGCAACTTTGACCATAGCAAAAAATTTGGGAGGACGTTAACAAATTCTGTCTTGGAAGAGATATATGTCTTTTACTAATCTAAGTGTCTGAGATGAAAGAAATATAATTCTTCTACTAAAGAAACTCTAAAAGGGTAAAACTCTCAAAAAAACTCTAAAAGGGTAAAACAAAGATAAATGGATAGCAGTCTGCATCTCTGATACCTCGATGTTCCTGCCTGAGAATACACTTTGAATCCCAAAATCATTGAATCACAGGTAGCATGTTCTGAATGTTGGTTGCTGGAAGGCAAGAGTGGAAGAAAGCTATCTTGTTCCTTTCTGTCCTGTGAGTATGTAGTATTGACATCATGATGATGATGATGATAGTTTCTATGTCAAGATTTGATTTCACATATTAATTCCATTTAAAGAATTTACAAACCAATTTTATTAATTTTGAGCATACAAATACAATATTAAAATTGGCTTACTATATGTATGTGGTATTTTTATTTCATCTTTACAGGGATACAGTGCATATATCAAAATGGGGGTACTATATTCTACATCCTTTAAAGCATTGATATATTTTCTTGCTGATTCCAGTTATTTCCACATTGCATCCTTCACTACCTAATCTGCTACATCAATATAATACTACTTGCTACTCTTTTTCATCCACAGGTACAAATCTCTTTACAATTGTGATTTTTGTGATTGTTTGAACACAATACTACTAGCAAAAATGTACAGACATCTCATTCATCTATGTAAGCACAAAACTAGAAAAATTATATTAAAACATAGGATTTTTAAAAAAGTAGTCCTTAATAGAAGCACTTTCTTATGGATTTACTTTGAATTACTCTTTTTTTTTTGCTATAGAATGTACTGTCAATATTGGTGTTAAAATTCATTTAGTTACTCTTGGAATATTTCTTATCAACAGAAGTAAATAGATCTAAGAGCCAAGGTGGCGCAGTGGTTAAAATGCAGCACTGCAGGCTACTGCTAGATCAGCAGGTCAGCGGTTCAAATCTCACCGGCTCAGGGTTGACTCAGCCTTCCATCCTTCCGAGGTGGGTGAAATGAGGACCCAGATTGTTGGGGGCAATATGCTGACTCTCTGTAAACCGCTTAGAGAGGCCTGAAAGGCCTATGAAGCGGTATATAAGTCTACTGCTATTGCTATTGCTATTGCTATCTTAAAGGGCATCAAAGGACTGAGGGCAGCGGTGAAATCCCCCCCCCTATTGGTTCTCTGGGCTTGGCTTGGTGGGCATGGCTTGGCGGGGGTGCCATGTGACTGAGTGGGCATGGACAATTTTACGTCACTCACATAAACCCACCAAGCCATGCCCACCAAGCCATGCCCATAGAACAGACAGAAAGGTTCAGCTGGCCAAGTTTTCTAGCATTCAACCTGAACAGGGTGGCAGCTGCACATGTGCACTCAATTGCCTGCCAGTGCCACTTGCAGCCAGACGTGAGCAGGAGAACGGAAGCAGCCAGAGGGATGGCATTGCAGCGTAGCTGTTCAGAAGGCAGCTGAAAACGACTGCCGGAGGCTGAATGCTTCTCAGTGCAAAATGAGGATAAGCCTCATGGTGTCCTCCCCACTAAAGTGCAAAGGTAAGTGAGTGAGGCAGACAGTGAGCGGGCGGTGGCTCAGGATCAAGGTCAGAGCCAGGAATGGCACATTCCCCGCCCTGCCCAAGGTGGGTAGTGAGCGGGTGGTGAGCAGGCAGCAGCTCTGGGGCAATGCCAGAGGTGGGGAATGGTGCATTCCCTGACCTGGCTAGGGACAGGTAGCCACAGCACGCTAGGCTGCTGCACCCGATCCCCAGTGGCAGTGGCTTTGTGAACTACGTGAGGCCAGGGATGGGGGGAGCATGGTAGGCTGTAACTGGCACTGCTTACCTTTGAGTGTGCATTGGCAAGGTGACTGAGCGAAATGCTGAGCAGGTACCAGTGAGGCAACTGAGTGAGGCACTGAGCTGAGCATGCGTTGGCGAGGCAATTAGCTGGGCTGCGTGGCAAAGGGAACATACATAGGGCAGGGGTGGGTGGGCGGGACGAGCATCCAGAAGAGGTGAGTAGCAAATGGCGGGCGTGGGCAGGCCGACCATGGGTGGTTTTTACCGGTTCAGCGAACCAATTCAAATCATCCCTACCAGTTCACCCAAACCAGTCTGAACCAGTCAAATTTCACCCCTGACTGAGGGAGCTTATGTGGTCCTCTTGACTATAATGACACTGAGGGCACAGCACTCTTTTCAAATTGTGCATAGTTCATTCCATTTTTTCCAAAGGAGAATTAGTTACCTTGCAGTATATTATGCGTGTATGTATGCATGCATGCATGTGTGTGTATATGAATGTACAATATGTAATACTGTACACTGTGATAGAAATCCAGAATAATTGTTTATTCCTGAAATTCCATTTTGCATGTAGACATGCGCATGTAGTGTTTGGGCATTGTGAAAATCACTATTTCAAGCATAACCTGAGATAATGATGTAACTGAGGACTTAGATACACAGAGGATATGATGTGCACCATCATTAGGATCTTTAGGGTCATTGTTCTCTTTTTTTTTTCTAATTAAGCACCTAATCACTTTTGTTATTAGAAATTTAAGTAGGGGCATTTTATTATTTAAATGAATAAAATGTCCGAAGAATTAATATAACTATTTAAAATGTTTTATGGAGAGCAGCATAATCTCATAAATCATAAATCAAAGAAGAATCATCATGATAAACATGCAGCTGGGTCAAAAAAAACAGTAGCCTATTGTAAAATTCTACAAAGCAAAAATAACAAATCAATTACATATTAGGTAAAATGTATGCATATAATCCATTTGTATATCACTCCACACAAATACGGTCAAAGTGATAGGGACAGCATAAGGGTATTCTGGTTATTTTCAATCTGGCTTATTTAAAAGAGTTTTCAAAGTTCGTCTCTGATGTTCTTTTATGCAGAGGATCCATTCTTTTCAGGCTAGACGTTTCTTGCATGTATCTTCTGACAGAGACAGAATGATGGCTGGAGTTGGTAATTGTCATCTAGTGATAGGAAAGCCAGTCACTTTGACCAGAGTTCATATTTGCACCTATTGCTTGATTTACAGTACAACTTGGGCCTCCAGATTTAGCAGCAGGATCTTCAGACACAGGAACTTTGCCCTGCAAATTGTAAAAGGAAGCATTATAATTTTTCAATACTGAATTATATTTGCATAGCTAGTTTTAGCATATTATATTGCAATATGATGACATACTATAAGATGCCTTGCCTAGCATGAGTCCAAAAACACCAGGTTTAAACTGTGTATATAGTCTCTCTCTTTCTCTCTCTCTCTCTCCCTCCCTCCCCCGCATCTCTAACCTATTGGCACATTTAACTTGAGCCCAAACAGAAGACGAAACAAAGAGAGGTTTAAAATATTGTTCAGTATTTTCAATTTTCTAAATTATAATAAATTGTTCACAACCTTAACAATCTACTAGTACTGCTCCAAAATACTGATATTCTTTATCATATTATATAATATATATATTATATTTCCACCAATACCCACTGTCAGTTTAACTTATTGGCACATTTAATTTGAGCCGAACGAGAAAAAGAAACAAAGAGAGGTTTAACTGATGATACAAGATTAAGCAAACCCATATTCTAGGAAGTGACTAAGGAAAATGTCAGAGCACTCAGAAGCACTGAGATGGGTCACTTCATTCTGTTCTAATTTAGTATTTGGATCAGTAAAACAGTAAAAAAAGACACTCCATGTTTTGAATGATTTCTGTTTAAAAGACTCGTAGAGAAAAAAAATCTGTAATGTTAATTGGCAAGTTTCACTAATGTATGAAGATTATGAGTAAAATAGCAAGCAAGTGGAGGGAAAATATCTGCAGTCTATTCTACAGGAAGCAGGCAGCAAAGCATAGATGCCACTGTGGGAAGCCTCCCCCCCTCCCAGAAGAAAGAAATATTTTGGGAAATATTTAAAAAGGCAGGATAAAATATTTCCTCTAAAAGAAAAATGAAAAAATCTTAAGGGAGGCAGAAACCAGCTTGTTTCCCTGCCCCAAGCAGAAACTGAGGCTGCAAGCATTTCGAAATGCAGATTTGGTAATCCGTTGAGAAAGATTGGGTCAAGACAGAAACTCTGATTAATAACAAACAAAAAAAACCGGACTGCCTATAAAACCTAAAAACCAATTTAAATCAAAGAATAGAAGAACTTGGTGGTGAATTTGAACTTTGGAATGGTTCTGGACAGTGGTTATCTTACTTTTTAAATGTTATTTACATGGATTGAATCTAAGCAAACCTTTTTCAAATGGATGGATTAAATTTTCTTCTTCTAACATTTCTTTGTGACTTTCTGTGAACTACAGATTAATTTTCTCCTCTTTTATTGGTGTGGGTATTTTTTTCAACTCATTTAAAGAGTGGATTCTTTGCCTAATTTGATATACAAAAGAGATACAAAAAGAAAAAAAAGAAAAATCCCCACCCCAGAGGCTGATCGGAGCCTTTGTGTATTCAAAGACGGAACGTGCCTTTTTTCCCTCTCTCATGGATTGCTTTGACTTCGGCATTGCAAGGTTTTACTGCCTGGCTTAAGATCTGATAAGACTCCACAGCTGTCCCTTTGAAGTTTGTTTTCGTTCACAGAGAGCTTGTGAACGTATATTTTAATCTTGCTGACCTTCTAAGAGAAAGCAGATCCATATGAATATGGCGTCTCTGAATTTGCAAGGAACACTTTCAGAACTGTAAAAATTATTAAATATAGAGGAAAAATTGAGAGAAAATTGGAATATTTGGAGCATTTAACAATAAAATATGATGAAAAAACTGAGGATGTTTTTCAAATGCAAAATAAGGAGATTGAAATTCAAAAAACTGAAATGGAAGAAGAATATAAAGAGATTAAACTTGTTGATATTCATGGCAATTGGTTTATTTCTGAAAAAAGAAATAACAGAATATTGAAAGAGGAATTAAATAGACAGGAAATTTATTTCAAAGGGCAAGACAGAAGAAGAAAACATTAAAGAATCTATGGACTATGAAATCCTATTTGCAAAATATTTGATAACACTGCTGATAATCAAAGACAAGCTGAATAAGGAAACAGGAATAGCAATAGCAATAGCACTTAGACTTATATACTGCTTCATAGGGCTTTCAGCCCTCTCTAAGCGGTTTACAGAGTCAGCATATTGCCCCCAACAATCTGGGTCCTCATTTTACCCACCTTGGAAGGATGGAAGGCTGAGTCAACCTTGAGCCGGTGAGATTTGAACTGCCGAACTGCAACTAACAGTCAGCTGAAGTAGCCTGCAGTACTGCACTCTAACCACTGCGCCAGGGCATCAAGACTACACGAGAGATCTTACAAGCAAGTAGTTGCTAAGAGGTGTCCATACAGATTTGATTAAGAGGATGTTTGGAGGACTGGTTCCACAAATGGCAGACGGTATTAGATTGTTTTGTTACTGGAAAGATACAGGTTGGTGGATGGAAGAGTATAATTTAAAACTAGCTAAACCTAGTTAAATTTAGTGACAATAGATATAGTTAAATAAAAATTGATAATGATAGTAATGTATACAATGTGTAGTGTTATGATAAGCAATAATTGGATATGAATATTGAATGATACCCATAAAGGGAAGTCTAGAAATCCTTTTGGACTATATATAAAGGTTAATAATAATATAAGAATAAAAAAGAACTAAATTAGACACAGTTAAGTTTTGATTATTAGGGGGAAAATGTAGGATATAGGATATAGTCAAATAAAGAAAGGATAATTATAATAATTTATGTATGTATGTATGTATGTATGTATGTATGTATAATATAAGGGAACTGGATGTAAATTGTAAACAGGGATTTGGAAAGGAGGATTAGAACATTTTGTTATTAAATATTATGGATGTTTGCTAGAATAGGATATAGCAATAGCAATAGCAATAGCAGTAGACTTATATACCGCTTCATAGGGCTTTCAGCCCTCTCTAAGCGGTTTACAGAGAGTCAGCATATTGCCCCCAACAATCTGGGTCCTCATTTTACCCACCTCGGAAGGATGGAAGGCTGAGTCAACCCTGAGCCGGTGAGATTTGAACCGCTGAACTGCTGATCTAGCAGTAGCCTGCAGTGCTGCATTTAACCACTGCACCACCTTGAGGATTTAGTGTTAATGGAGGATTTTATAAATAAGTAAATGAAATGCCAGTATGTGGTTATATATTAAATCTTGGTATATTTTATGATGAAGGATGTTTAAACAATCATAGTCAAATAAAAGTGGAGGTATGATGATGGTAATAAAATAAACATCTGAGTTAAGATATTAGAGTTAATATGAATTATATTTGATGATGGTGGATGAGATGCATAAAAGCCTTTTGTAACCAACTGATACACTTTCTACAGTATGTAAAGAAGGAGGATTTGTATGTTTGTTTTGAAAATAAAAATATATTTAAAAAAAACAAATGGGGCCAGCACCTGGCAGTGGTGGAGCAGTTCCAGGGCTGTATGTGTGCAGCTCGCCACAGAGCAGCGGCATCATCCCCAGTGTAGCACACTGTCCCTCAGGCCACCTGCTCGCTTGCCCATCCACCCATTGAACGGACTGGCCCAGAAATGGCACATCCCCGCATTGCGGACTGGATGTGGGACCCAAGGCACACACTTGTCTTGCAAATTTGGTCCCCCAGGGAAATTTGATGCAAAATGAGAACTTCCTATGAACTTCCTTCACTTCTGAAACTTGGTTACAATAAACACAGTGACAGAAAGCAGAAAAATGGATGAGATGACAACCAAGCAGATAATCAGATACAGTGTTAGAGTATGATCTCCCTCCTGAGGGACTTCACCCTTAGGATTTTCCATAATTTTCATGTAAGGATCAGAGAAGCCGTCCACTAGAAGAATTCTTAGGGTTGCAGAGGCAGACGGTGGAGGATGCCCATTATCCCATTATGAAAAAAAATAGAAGGAATAGAACTGGGAAATGGAAGCATAGTGAAAACATTAGCAAAGGATGATGGTTACAAATACCTAGGCATATTAGAAGCAGATACCATCTTGAATAGAAAAGTCAAAGAGTCAATGCAAAAGGAGGGTCTGCAAAATATTAAAATCAAAGTTGAAAGTTGGAAACATAATTAAAGCCAATAATACATGGGCAGTTCCAGTGATACACTACTCAGCTGGAATCATCAAATGAACGTTGGCTGAACTGGAAAACTTGGACCAGAAAACATGCAAACTTTTGAATATGTATCACGTTTTACAACCACAAAGTGACATTGACAGGTTGTACCTGCCAAGAAAAATAGGGGGCAGGGGGCTATTGCAAATCCATCAAACTGTAGAAGAAGAAAAAATGAAGTTTGAATGATTATGTGAACCAAAGTATATAAAATTGCTACAGGCTGTGAAAATGGAAAACAGTATAAAAACAACAGAAACAAAGACAGAATATAAGAAAAAACAGCTGGATGAAAGATTAAATAGATGGAAAATCAAAGCTTTGCATGGACAGCACTTGAAAAACATTGAAGGAAAATGTAATGACAATTGACATGGACATGACTTAAGATGGGAACCATCAAGAAAGAAATGGAAGGTTTAATAGTCACTGCTCAAGAACAAGCACTACAAACTAATGCCATGAAAGCAAAGATACAAAAATCCACTGACAATCCAAACTGCTGACTTTGCAACAACAAAGTTGAAACTGTTTCACATTTAATTAATTTAATTAAATTTAATTTTTTAGATTTATAGGCCGCCCAATCCCGGAGGACTCCGGACGGCTTCCACAGAACAAAAGAAAACAAACCAAATAAAAATTAAAAATTAAAAATTAAAAATTCTCCAACACGCATACATTCTGATTGGGGCTGGACCCTACATAATAAGGTCAACAGCCCCAGGCCTGCCAGAACAGCCAGGTCTTAATATGTGAATGCAGCAAAATTGCACAAACTGATTACAAAGCTAGACACGACTGAGTTGCTAAATTAATCCACTGGTCATTATGTAAAAAATACAACTTACCTATATCCAAAAAATCATGGGAGCACAAAGTGGAACAAGTTACCAAAAATGAGAAGGTGCAGATCTTGTGGACTTTTGAATACATACGAATCATCATTTGGAACACAACACATCAGATAGCACAGTTGTAATATGGGATGAAACATACAATTTATTGACATCGCAGTACCAGGAGATGCCAGAGTCGAAGAAAAAGAACTGGAAGAAATCATGAAATACCGCGACTTGGCCATCGAAACTACCCGATTATGGATGAAACATGTAACAGTGATACCCATGGTCATCAAGGCTACTTTGGTCCAAGAATTTTATAATATACATTAACAAATTGCAGCTTCCTGCAATAACACCAGTGGAACTGCAAAAAAAACTGTGCTACTCGGAACATTGTATATTTTAAGAAGATACTTGGTTGATACCTAGAATGCTGGCAGCAACCCGTGTCAACCATTAGCACCAGTCAATGGTATTTGTGATGTATTTTTGAATGTTCAGTTGACTGAGTTTCATGTTTAATGGATAATAATAATAATAACAACAACAACAACAACAACAACAACAACAACAACTCCGCCATTGCCGGTCCCAAGCCCGGATGAGAAAGGAGGAGGGTTGGGGTCAGGTTGGCACCCTGGCCTCATAAAAAAAACCTGCCAACCCATACATTATGGTGAAAGAAACTAATAAAAATTTTATACTGCATCAGTCGTCGTGCGGGTTAACAAGGCCCGCGGCGGACACCTGTCGACAAGTGGGCTACAAGTGGACCAGCCAACAAAATGACAAAAATATAGTGCAGATGAAAACCGTGCCATAATGGCCTGTTACTACAACTCAGAGCCAGAAAAAAGAGGTTATTTAAAGCAAATGTATGAATTATGGAAACAACACTATCCAGATTCAAATGTTAGTGAACAACGAGTAGCAGATCAAAGGCGATTTATTATACGGAATAAAGTGTTTAGTGAAGTTGAACTTCAGGAAATTCAAGCAAATTGCAAAACCAAAAAAACAATATCACAAGCGGAAATAACTGATATTCAAGAAACAAATAAAGACATTATAGTAGAACTCCCAGAAGAAGCTCTCAGGGAGGAAATAATACCACCACCACTAGAACCAGTTATCACTGAACCAACTGATGAACTAACTCAAAAACAAAAAGAATTGAAGGATCAGATCATGGAGCATTTTCTGCTTAATGAGGAAAGGCAACGTTTACCATCACTGTACCTAAGAAAATTTTGTCTCCTATCATGAAAATGGTTAATGCAGTGTTTTCAACAATTGAATTGGGATCCATCTTGGAAACGAACCAGTTAATGTACAGCGCAGCTGTAATAGTCACTAATGAACTAGGCATTAAAATCAAAGTACCTAATCACACAACAGAAAAAGCATCAAAGCCAAAGTGGAAAATCCGATTAGAACAAAAAGTCAAAAAATTAAGAACATGCATGAGCAACGGCTTAAAAACAGCAAAATCATAGATCAGCTAATCAGAAGATATAGATTGGATACAAGAAACATCAATGAAGCTGTAGAGATTGTAAAACAGCAGATAACAGCAACAGCTAGAAAAATTGAAAGATATGAGGCACGAATCATCCAATATAAACAAAATCAGCAATTTCGATCAGACCAATGGCGTTTTTATCAAAGTCTTAATGTGAATGGTGACACCAAAAGTGAAAAACCAGAAAAGCAGGCCACAGTTGAATTCTGGAAAGAACTGTGGGAAAATGCAAAGAACTACAATAAGGAAGCAAAGTGGATACATGACTTTGAGAAAAGCATTGGCAATAAGCAAATACAAGTATTAGAAATAACAAATGAGATGGTCAAAAATTGAGTGAAAAAAGTAAAGAATTGGACATCACCTGGAAAGGAACAATTACATGGTTTCTGACTCAAATATCTTACCGGTTTATATGCAATATTGGCCAGGCAACTGAATGAAATTTTTCAAAATGGTCAAATTGATGAATGGTTGACAACTGGAAAAACATACTTGATTCAGAAGGATGCAACTAAAGGAAAAATACCTGAAAACTACAGATCAATAACATGTTTGCCAACAACCTTCAAATTACTCACAAGCATTATTGCAGATAACATGATGGATTATTTGGAAACAAATGACATCTTGCCAGTAGAACCAAAAGGCAACAAAAGAAGGAGCAGGGGCACAAAAGATCAGCTCCTAATTTATAAAATGATATTAGAAAATTGTAAGAACAGAAAAATGAACTTGAATATGGTCTAGATTGATTACAAAAAGGCATTTGACTCACTGCCACATAGTTGGATCATAAAATGCTTAGAAACAACAGGCATTAGCAAAAATATTACATCCTTTACTGAAAAGGCAATGAAACAGTGGAGAACTAAGTTGGCAGTAGGGAATGAGAACTACGGAATGGTTAATATCAAGCGAGGAATTTTCCAGGGTGATTCACTTTCACCTCTTCTCTTCATTATCATAATAATCCCACTATCAGTAATCTTAAAAAAATGAAATTAGGCTACTGAACAGCCAAAGAAGCTGAAAAAAATTTCTCATTTATTATATATGGATGATTTGAAACTCTATAGAAAGTCAGAAATAGGGAGACCGCCTCCTGCCACATACCTCCCAACAGACGATAAGAACTCACAGGCTGGACCTTCTCCGGGTGCCATCGACCGGACAATGCCGGCTGGTGGCCCCTCGGGGGAGAGCCTTCTCTGTAGCTGCTCTGACCCTGTGGAACAACCTACCCGTAGAGATCCGGACCCTTCCCACTCTCTCGGGCTTCCGAAAAGCTAAAACCTGGCTATTCTGGCAGGCCTGGGGCTGTTGACTTCATGAATGAGATCCAGCCCCACCCAGATTGAGTGCATGGTGCGTTGTTTTTAAATTGTTTCTCTTTTCTATTTTTAACTCCTTATTTTAATTTGTTTCTGTAAGCCGCCCGGAGTCCTACGGGATTGGGCGGCATATAAATTTATTAAAAGTTAAAGTTAAATAGAAATCCAACCACTGACAAACACAGTCTGAGTATTCAGCACCAATATTTCAATGCAGTTTGGCATGGAAAAATGCGCCACTGTATTCATAAAAAGGGGCAAAATCACTACATGTGAGATAACTGAAATGCCCAATGGCCAACTAATTAAATGCAACAAAAATGAAGCCTACAAATATTTAGGCATTCTGCAGTTGAATAACATCAAGCATGGAGAAGTAAAAACTATTGTCAGGGGAGAGTACACGAACAGAGTTAGGAAAATTTTGAAATCTAAATTGAATGGTGGAAATACAATCAAGGCCATAAATACCTGGGCAATACCAGTTATAAGATACACAGCTGGTATAGTTAACTGGACACAAGCTGATTTGGACATTTTGGACCGAAAAACCAGGAAACTAATGATAATGCACTACAGTTTACATCCACGTGGTGAGACTGATAGACTATACCTGCCCCGAAAATCAGGTGGCAGAGGATTATTGCAAGTGAAGCAAATAGTTGAAGAAGAAAAACATGCACTGGCTGATTATTTAAAAGAAAGTCAAGAACATCTATTAATCGAAGTAAAGAACAAAAATCTATTGAAGGTCCAACAGATGAAAAAAGAATACAGAAAAGATGTGATAAAATCAAGAATGGAGAGTTGGCAGAACAAAGCATTGCATGGCCAATTTCTGGAAAAAATAAAAGATAAAGTGGACAGTGAAAAAACTTGGTTATGGTTAACAGCAGGTACATTAAATAAAGAAACAGAGTCACTAATCCTGGCTGCCCAAGAACAAGCTATCCGCACAAATGCCATTAAGGCCAAAATCGAAAAATCCTCTGATGATGCCAAATGCAGACTTTGCAAAGAAGCTGATGAAACTGTTGATCACATACTCAGCCGCTGTAAAAAAATCGTGCAGACTGATTATAAATTGCGGCACAATTCAGTAGCACAAATGATCCTTTGGAATTTGTGCAAAAATTATAATATTAAAACAGCAACAAACTGGTGGGAACATCAGCCTGAAAGTCACCGAAAATCAGATGGTCAAGATCTTGTGGGATTTTCACATACAAATGGACAAAATACTGGCACATAATACACCAGACATCACACTGGTTGAGAAAAATAAGGTCACAATCATAGACATCGCAATACCAGGTGATAGCAGGGTCGACGAGAAGAAACATGAAAAAATTGCAAAATACCAGGACTTAAAAATCGAAATTCAACGATTATGGCACAAACCAGCAGTGGTAATTCCAGTGATAATTGGCACACTGGGTGCTATTCCAAAAGCACTGGAATTACATTTAAAACAGTTAAAAATTGACAAAATTACCATCAGTCAAATGCAAAAAGCCGCACTGCTTGGATATGCACACATATTACGAAAATACGTTATGACCCCCTAGGCCTCTGCATGAGGTTCAACTAGTTACCAATGCCAAATCCGGCGAAACAACTGGCCACTGTGATACAATTGTATAATAACAACAACCTTTATTGTCATTTTGTAATGAAATTGATTTAGCCTCTACTGGTGCAATCCATATCAAAAATACAAGCTAACATGAATAATATAGAAAATGGTCCTTATACAAGTGATTAGGGAGAAACCAGTCATATGTTTCCATGTATAGATAGAGTGATTGTATTTGTATTTAGGAGTCTGACACCCTATGGGTAAAAACTGTTTTTAAACCTATTTGTCCAACTGGCTATACTACCATGTGTTTCATGGTCCTTCTCTTCACTAGATTAGCTATGCCCAATGTTGTGGCCCGCCAGTGGCCAGCGCAGCTGGCAGCAGCATTGGACAGTGAGGAAGTTGGGGAGGAGCATGAGCCAGTCCTGGAGACTGGGAAAGGCTCAGATGAGGGCTTTGCATCAGAGGGAGAGACAGAGCCAAGGCCGTCTGACAGTGATCAGGTACCTACGGAGCTAGACAGCAGTGAGGCAGAAGAACAGCTAGAGCCTGTTCCCAGTGTGTCATGCGCAGAGCTGACAGAAAAAAAGAACAATTCAGAAATCAGGGTAGGCTTGGGAGTAAAGTCACAGGTGGAAGGTGTTTGGCCCCTCCTACAGGAAATAAGAGAGGAGCGAAAGGGGAGTGGGCTTTTTCAGGAAACAATTCATTCAGTCAGTCATTAGATTGATTTCAGGAGTGTGAAGATCTGTCCGTGAATGTCAGAGACTCTGCGCCCAGTCTTTCCTTGCATAGCACCTCACCTCACTACTAAGGCTTTATAGAGTGGTTTTTGGCTTCTGTCAATTGCCTATGCAAGTCCCTGCACTTTTCTTGTGAACTTTTTCACAAGGGACACATCAGAGACACACACAGAGACTGGCCCAAGATCACCTTTCTACCTTACTGTCTCAGAAAAGGAATTGTTTGTTACATTCTTTTCTAGATGTGCAACCACATCTATTTCTTTCCATCTTTCCAAATAGTCTATGCATTATCTGTCCGAAGAATAATAATTTAAGCCTGATAATATGTGCCTTGAGTCAAAACTGCATTAGTTTGTTAAAGCATCTATATGCAGCACTTGCAAACAGATTTAAAACAAAAAAATCCATTCTTATTAGTCTGTTGACAAAACCTTTTACACTTTCTTTACTATTATGTTTAAAATACCTTAGAGATTTGCCTTGTATGATACAAGTTTGTACCTAAGGAAATTGGGATGGGGGAAGGAGGAGGGGGTGGAAAAAGACTACTTTCCTACTGCACTAGGAAAATATGCCTGGAAGCCATGTTTGCAACCATCCAGTAAATATCCTAGTATGTTGGCATTCTGTTCCCACATTTTTCCATGTTGCAAAAAGTCATACTGGAAAAGATAATCAAAAAACAGAAAGAGATTTTTAAAACAATGCAAAAATTATGGAATGAATGGTGATCTCTGCTCTAAACAAATCTTAAAGCCCATCTGTGGTTCTTCAACAAATAACAACAAAGTTGCTCAGGAATAATCAAAAGAGCAAAACCACAAAAAGTGGGAATAAATAGAAAGATGCTAGATTAATTGCATGTTTTCCTCACCTCTTTCTTTGCGCCATTAACTGCAACCTGCTCAGAAGTATCTTGGATGCCTGCAGAAATATTACTGTTCCCTGGGACGTTAACATCTCCCACCGAAAAGACAGGAAAGAGAGGCCTGAGAAATCGGAACTCGCTACTTAAGGATCCACCAGTCAAACAAACATCATAACGGTAAGTCCTGGAAAGTGACCCATTCTGTGAATCGGCACAGTTCCCTGGAGTGTCAGAACTGGCAGGTGGGAAGTGAGGAACAGCCGCAGTAAAATGGCTTTGGGTGTCCTTCTTGAAGATTTTGACCACAATAAACACAACAATGCAGACCAGGAACACAAAGGAGACTGCAGCCAAGCAGATCACCAGATACTTGGTCAAGGTTTTATCTTCTTCCGGTTCTTGCACACTGACATCCACCCTCCTCAGGAAGGGATCCGAAAAGCCATCCACAAGAAGAACATTAAGCAATGCCGTGCTGGTCTGTGGAGGAAAGCCGTTGTCTCTGACCAGTATCACCAGCCTCTGCTTACTTGTGTCTCGCTCATTCAGGACTCTCCTTGTTTTCACTTCCCCATTCTGCGCTCCTATGCTGAAAAGGGCTGGGTCTGTGGCCTTCAGCAATTCATAGGAAAGCCAGGAGTTTTGGCCAGAATCTGCGTCCACTGCAACCACCTTGGTGACCAGATAGCCGGCCTCGGCTGACTTGGGAAGCAGCTCATTGCATGGGGATGTGTTGTTCTGGAGGGGATACAGGAAAAAGGGAGCGTTGTCATTCTCATCTATTATGTGGATTCGGACAATCACTTCTGAGCTCAGGGAAGGAGAACCACCATCAGATGCCCTCACAGTGACTCTGAAGCCTCTTATCTGCTCATAGTCCAAGGATCGGAGGGCATACATGTTTCCAGTTTCAGAGTTGATTGAGATGTAAGAAGTCACCATGCCATCACCCTTCCCAGGCAGAACTACGTAATTCACTTTAGCATTCAGCGTTGTGTCTAGATCCAGAGCATGGACTGAGCCAATGAGCAAGCCTGGAATATTATTCTCCCTGATTTGCATGTCATATGAAGACTTTTCAAAAAGGGGAGGGTTATCATTGACATCGGAGATCTGAACATTAATCAATCTTGTTGAAGTGAGCCTAGGAGCTCCCCAATCAATGGCAGTGATGGTGATGTTGTATTCAGTGACCGTCTCTCTGTCTAGGGGACTTTGGAGCACAAGCTGATAAAAGTTGTTTGTGGTGGCTTTCAGCACAAAAGGGAGATTCATTTGCACAGAGCAGACTGTTTTGCTGTTGTCTCCGGAGTCTTGGTCTCTCACACTGAAGAGGGCCACTATTGTGTCCGGGAGAGAGTCCTCCTTTAAAGTGCTGATCAGAGATATAATGGACACTTCTGGGGGATTGTCATTCTCATCTTCAACCTCTATCAGTATCTTGCAGTGCCCTGAAAGACCCCCTCCATCTGTTGCTCTGATGCTCATGCTGTAGCTCTTTTCTTTCTCATAATCAATTTGTCCCCAAACAGTTATTTCACCAGTAATTTCATTTAAATGAAACAAATTGTTTATTCTTTCAGGCACCTGATGGAATGAGTAGAATATCTGTGCATTTGAACCCAAATCTAGATCTGTAGCTTCCACCTTAATCACAAGAGTGCCCTTAGGGAGATTCTCCTTTATTCTTGCCTTATATTCAGACTTACTAAACAGAGGAAAGTTATCATTATTATCCAAAACATTAATATTGATTTGAACTGTGCCGGTTTTCTTTGGAACTCCTCCATCAATAGCCAATAGAATCAATTCAAGATGTGGCATCCTCTCCCTATCTAATGTTTTCTTCAAAACAAGATATATATTGTTATTTCCGTCTTCATTCTTATATACTTCCAGGTGAAAATGTTCATTGGGACTAAGAGTATAATTTTGGATGCTATTTTCTCCCAAGTCCTCATCTTGGGCAGGTTCCAAGGGGAACGTTGTACTTTTAGGAACAGTCTCAAGAATGTCTACCTCCACATTGTTTTTCCAAAATTTGGGTGCATTGTCATTCACATCTTCTATCTTGATTTCAAGGTTAAACATATCTAAGGGGTTTTCCAAAACAAGCTGAGAAAGAAGTAGACAAGGATCATTCTGGCCACATAAAGCTTCTCTGTCTATTTTATCATTAATCAACAGATTCCCAGTTTGAATATCAAGGTGGAAGTATTCCTGAGTGCCCTCAGCAACTAAATATGCTTCTCGTGTGATAAGCTCCCCTGTTTTCAGTTTCAATTCCTTCAGCACATTAGCCACCAGAAACCCCTTTTTCTTTTCTTCAGGGACAGAAAAGCGAATTGAAGCACACATTACTCTAAGGAATGAGAAAGAGAGAAGGACATACAGACCTTGCCTTTTCCAAAAGCCATTCTCCATGATTCCAGTCTCTTCCTTGTAGGCTCAAATTCTGCCCCAAAATTTAGTTTTTCTTTTCTTCCTTTATGATTTAATTGTTCAAACTGTATCAAATCATATAATCTGCAAACGTTTCACTGCCAAAGAGTCCCTTTGTTCTATTTTATATTACTGTTCTGCTCTAATTCTGAGTGAGCAGAACAGAACTAAATTTCTTTGCTAATATTGCCACCATGTGGTGAACTAGGCAAAAATTCTATTTGTACTGTTTAGTCACATTGAATCCATTTTTATCTATCCACTAGCTAGCCTACCAAACAGATTATTTTATTAACTATTTAATTATATAGAAAAACAGTGACAATCTGCACAAAAGAACATCAACATTATTGATAAAAGTTGTAATCAAGTCATTTCACAGTTGAGTTTCGAATGACTGTGGGCATATCCAGTGACTCTTTAGGTAGCTTCTGTTGTGTTGGAAAAACTGCTGTGTATTATCTTCTTATAAACCTTTAGTGATAAGAGCACCCACAGCTTCTGAAGGCAAGTTGTTCTACTGATTGATTGTCTAGGAAAATTTCTTCTTGTCTTGCATTCAGGTACTTTGGACAATAGGTGACCCAGTCTTTCTTATGGCATCTCCAGAGGTGGTATTCAGCTGGGTTCAGCCCAGTTTAACCAAACCTGTTGTTAACTTTGTGTGCAGTTCAGCGAACTGACTGGCCCCACCCCTTGCCTCCCCGGCACTCCTTATCTCGGCCAGCATCTCCTGAGGCCATTTTGGCATCTTGGCACTCCTCTAACCACCACCCCCTCCAAGCAAGTGACATCCATGCAGGCAAAACTCCAAGGCAGCTCTGACAAGGCATTTGGTAGGAGGGGCTGGAGCTACTAAACAGACAGCCGAGCTAAGTGCCTGAAGGACCCCATCTCATTATTGGGAGTCCCGGCGCCTCAGCAGGCAGTGGGCGAGGCCTCAGCTGAGCTTCTTGGCAGACAACATGCCTCGCAGGGGGCCAATCTAGCACCTAGAACTGGCTCTGCCTTATGGAGGATGGGGGCATTGTTGGGGTTCCTGCAAAGAGGGGCTCAGATCTGGTTCCTGCAAGGTGTCATGATCCATGAGCTGCTGCTGATGTTGTGCAGCTACCCGGGCAGCTTCTTGGTGGGTGGTGGCCTGCAGGTAGGTGCAGTGGAGTGTGGTGGTCCTCCATCCCTTCCTCCATGGACCTGGATTAGTTCCCTTCCTCCTCGCCTTCTGGTGGCCCCAGAGCTGCTACCATTCCTGCATCCAAGTGGCTTGCATCTGCCACCTGGGCACACGGTATGTGGTGAGGGTGAGGCTCAGATGCCTGTGTCCTTGGGGACACAGTCCTCCAAGACGGAGCTCTTCCCATGGAGCAAAGCCCTGGACAACCAGATCCATCATGAACGCCTCAAGGGGCTCCAAAGCTTCCACGTGCCTCCACTGGCCTGAACACCCTGATCTTCAAATCCAAATGGGGCCAGCACGTGGAAGAGGGGCCGAAGTCACAATGAGATGATGTGCGATCACAGTCAACCCTTTTATTACTGGGGGGTCCCAACGGACCTAAACCATCCCAAAGAGATGGTGAATAGGAAGATTACATCTTGCTGATTTCGGGGATAAATGTTATTTACATGGATTGAATCTAAGCAAACCTTTTTCAAATGGATGGATTAAGCTTTCTTCTTCTAATGTTTCTTTGTGACTTTCTGTAAGCTACAGGTTAATTTTCTCCTCTTTTATTGGTGTGGGTACTTTTTAACTCATTTAAAGAGTGGATTCTTTGCCTAATTTGATATACAAAAGAGATACACACACACAAAAAAGAAAGAAAAATCCCCACCCCGGAGGCTGATCGGAGCCTTTGTGTATTCAAAGATGGAACATGCCTTTTTTTCTCTCATGGATTGCTTTGACTTCGGCATTGCAAGGTTTTACTGCCTGGCTGTTTGGCTTAAGATCTGATAAGACTCCACAGCTGTCCCTTTGATGTTTGTTTTCGTTCACAGAGAGCTTGTGAACGTATGTTTTAATCTTGCTGACCTTCTAAGAGAAAGCAGATGCGTATGAATATGGTGTCTCTGGGTGCTTCCTGGGTGGAGCCTGCTGGTGGTGGCAGCAAAAAACCAGCTGCCTCCGAATTCCTGGCTACGTACCTGTTTAGAGGATCTTCCATCTGACGTCTTATCAGGTTTTCTTATCCTTCAGGCAAGAAGGAAAGAAGAAATTGTTTTGCTGGCAAATGCTCTTCGATTTTTGCAGCTTTTGTGCTTGCAGGGAGAGGGGGGGCTAGCCCAAGGCAGAACGGCTGTCCGTGCTGGGAACTTCAAACTGCCTTGTGCGGGACAAAGTAGGTCTCCCCCACTCAGTTCAAAGTTTTGATTGATTTAATCTTATCACGAGCTGGATCTGTATTATGTGGGCAATAATTGTTTATCAAGATTTTAGCTTCTTTTCTTTTTCTCCTCCGAAAAACTATTTACTTAGAGGCTTTTAAAATGGCGCCGAGCAGGCTGGTTTCTCCGGTAATAACGAACACTTTTTGTTAACTGTTACAAGAATTCAAAACAAAGGAGATTGCTTATCATTTGTTTCGTTTCACAATCAGCCAGCAGAAGCTTTTTAATTAGTTTCATTTCTACAATACTTTCACTCCCTCATTAATCTTGCTTATCTGGAAGTTAAATGGTGATGAATCTGCTGAACTGTCTTGTTACAATGTTTACTCACTGAAAGTTTTGCCAAGCCTTAAACTTCAAAGTAAAAGGGGAACTCAGCTTTTTTACTTAAAGCTGCATATTCAGGCAACAGAGTTTTATTAATTGCAGGCAGATAAATTTTGAAATGGCTTCAAAACTAAATATTAACTTGAAGTCGTCACCATCTACTTCCAGGGGCACATCCACAGTGCCTGGCACAACGCTGCAGCCTCCGCTTCCTACGCCCCCTGCTGGGGATGTGTTAACAAAAGAATTTTTCCTGAGCAAACTAAGCGAGGCTCTTAATGCACTGACAATTAAAATGGAAGATAAGTTTAGAGATAATAGAGAGGTGATAAAGCAGGAGAGAAAAGAGGAAACAAAAGAAATGAAAGAAGAAATCAAAAGTGAAATAAAAGGACTTAAACAGAAGCTGTATGAGAAAATCGACGCTAAGGTTGTTAAAATTAGAGATGAAATGCTGAGACTTGTAACTGTATTAACAGAGCATACTTCTGGAATGGAAGATACTCTAGAGGTTCTTAATGATGCCAATACTAACTTGACATTGAAAACAGAGGTGGTGGAACAAAAAGTGGAAAATGCTGAAAAAGAAATTATTATGATACAGTACCGACAAATGGAGTTTGCATTAAGAGTAAGGGGGCTGTGTGAGGAGAAACAGGAGAACTTGAAACAGATCCTATCGGAAGCTTTTGACCGCCTGATGGGAAGACCAGGGACCAACCTTGACTGGCAAATTGACAAAGCTTACCGCTTTAATTCTTGGCTGGCAAAGCAGAAGCAGCTTCCTTGAGACATCGTTATATATTTTACTACAAGAGAGCTTAGAAATATGGTACTGCAAGTGTCTTATAACACTAAGCTTCAAATTGGCGGTCAAGACCTGATTGTTTTGAAAGAGATACCACCTCAAATGTTAAGAGCCAGGAGAGACTATGCTTTTTTGGTCGAAGAACTCAGAAATCGTCAGATACAGTATAGATGGGATGCACCATTTGGCATTATATTTACATTTGATAGGCAAAGATATCGCCTTAACTCTGTATGGAAAGCCAGAGATTTTTATTATAATATATTGAAGGCCGGATACCCTGCACCATCTGGACCTAGAGAAAGACCACAAGAAGGACAGGATAGACAGCAAACTACACAACCACCAGACAAGATGGAGCATCTCTCTCTTCTAGAAGTGCAAGGTGTTATGGAACAAAGATCTAGCCGCATGACTACTAGACGAATGGAGAAACAAGCTAAAAAGCAACAGCATCAACAATCACCGGCCTTCGATCAAGGAACTACAATAACAAGTCTGGAAGCAGTGGGAGGAGCTAGACCTAAGGTTAAACAGGCCATGCAGGAAGCTCTAAAAATGCTTCAGCCAACAAAGATGACAACTAAGATTTTAACATGGAATGTCAATGGACTGAATTCTCCACAGAAGAGGAAGAAAATATTTCATTATCTCAAACAGTTTAAGAATGATGTAATTTGTTTGCAAGAAACTCATATCAAGTCAACTGATCAAAAATATTTGATCAACTCAAAACTTGGTCAACATTTTGCAGCTTCCGCTATGGAAAAGAAGAATGGTATAGTTGTATACTTAAGAAAAGATATGAAAGCTGAATTAATAGAAGCAGATCCCTTCAAAAGATATATTGCTTTAGACTTAATCCTAGAAGGGAAAAAGACATTACTTTTGGGAATTTATGCTCCCAATCAACAGCAAGATAGATTCTATAGAAATCTTCATGCTAAATTAGTACAGTGGGACTATAGTTCCTGTATACTATTGGGTGACTGGAATGGAGTGATAGACACTAAGAGAGATAAGAAGACTTCCCGCCTCAATACTAAGATGCGAGCAAAGTTACCCAAACCTTTCTTTGACATCATGGATGACTTTGAATTGAGAGATATTTGGCGAGAAAGAAATGCAGAGGAATATGACTTCACTTTCTTCTCGGACAGGCATCAATCCCTTTCAAGGATTGATTTTATACTAACCACTAATGATTTGCTTTCTAGGGTCAAGAAGACAAAGATTGCGGCTAGGGTCCTTTCGGATCATAACCCAGTTTGGATGGAGTTGGGAAGGGTAGTGCAGGCAAGAAGGTCTTGGAGATTGAATGAAAACTTATTTAGATATGAAAAGTATATTAATGATTGTAAAAAATTACTATCTGAATATTTTGTTTTGAATATGAATAAGGGTACATCTATGGAATTTGTATGGGATGCAAGCAAAGCGTATATGAGAGGAGTGCTGATGAATATAAATAAAACACATAGAAATAAACAAGGGTTAAAACGAACAGAACTGGAAGAGGAAATTAAGAGAAAAGAGTTGGAGTTAACAATGAACCCAGACGATACAAAGGTTAAGGAATCTATTAACATATTAAAATCTCAATTTGACATGTTGATCTCTGACCAGGTAGCCACTAATTTATTATATGCAAAACACAATACTTTTTGTAATGCAAACAAACCTGGCAGATGGTTAGCTTATCAGATTAGGAAAAAAAGGAAAACTCGAAATATATCTAAACTGATTTACAGAGGGAAGGAGGTGTTTCAACAGGAAGGCTTTTCAGGAATTTTTTACAGAACTGTATAAAGGGGATAAAATTAATGGTTTAGATATAGACAAATATTTAGATAAAGAGAAAATACCTTCAGTTAGAGAAGAGCACAGGCAAAAATTGAATCAACCAATAACCTCGGGGAAAATCTTGCAGGTAATTAAGCAATTAAAGTCAGGGAAAGCACCAGGTACAGATGGCTTGACAGCGGTTTACTATAAAAACTTACAGTTAGAAATGGTAGAACCTCTTAGAGAATTATTTAATATGATTCAAATGGAAGGTAAAGTGCCTCCATCTTGGAAGACAGCGTTTATATCTTTGATACCCAAAGAAGATCAAGATACTACTCAACCCAAAAATTATAGACCTATTTCATTACTTAATGTAGATTATAAAATTTTTACTAAAATATTAGCAAATAGGTTAATGTTGGTTATTCAACAATTGATACACACGGACCAAACAGGTTTTATACAGGGGAGACAGATGAAAAGTAATGTCAGATTAATTATTAATGCATTAGAATATTTGGGAAAGAACAACCAGATCCCTTCTGCGTTTATATTTTTGGATGCTGAGAAGGCCTTTGATTGAGTTAACTGGCAATTTCTGCTGAAGATATTGCAAAAAATGCAGATAGGAGATAATTTTTTACAGTCAATTAAAGCAATATACCAACAGCAAACAGCACAAATCATAGTCAATGGAAGTTTAACAGACTCTTTTCAAATTGGAAAAGGTACAAGACAGGGCTGTCCTTTGTCCCCATTATTGTTTATTATAACTTTGGAAGTATTGTTGAATAAAATACGGGGCTTGGATGGTTTAAAAGGGATCAAGATTAGGCAGCAAGAATATAGAGTCCGCGCTTTTGCGGATGATTTGGTCATAATATTGGAATAACCGCAGGAATCCAGTATGGTTTTAATGAATACGATTAATCAATATGGTCAAGTGTCTGGCTTTAAAATAAATTTAGGAAAAACAAAAATATTAGCTATAAATATGAATATTAAAAAAAAGGAAGAATTAGGAGTGATGCTAGGATGTGAGGTAGTTAAAAAAGTCAAATATCTTGGAGTTAACATTTTAACTTCAAATGGGAAATTATATAAGCATAATTATGAACCACTTTGGCATAGTATACAGACGGAGATGAAAAAATGGGAGAAATTGCACTTATCTTTGCTGGGTAGGATAGCGGCAGTGAAAATGAACATTTTACCAAAATTTTTATTTCTTTTCCAAATGTTACCTATACTTAAAAAAGATGTGAACCTTTTAGAATGGCAGAAGGGTATCAACAAATTTGTATGGGCAGGAAAGAAGCCGAGGGTAAAGATGAAAATAATGCAAGATGTACGTGAGAGAGGAGGATTGAAACTACCTAATTTAAAACTATATTATGATCCAGTGGCATTATCTGTAATTAGTGATTGGACTCATTTAACCAATGATAGAATATTGAATATTGAGGGACACGATCTGGTATTTGGTTGGCATGCTTACCTGTTATTCAACAAAAAATTGGATAAGAATTTTAAAAGTCATATTTTAAGAAATGCTTTACTGCGGGTTTGGAAAAAATACCAATATAAATTAAATGACAAGATACCCATGTGGGCAATTCCTAGACACGCAATTGAAAATATGAATATAGCACAAAAACAGGACAGAATTACTTACAGACAGCTTCTTACCTCGGAAAGGGGGGTATTACAATTAAAATCTTTAGAGGTATTAAAAGAGGAGAAGGTAGTTCAAACATGGTTCCAGTATGGGCAATTACAGGCTAGGTGGAAAATAGATCAAAAAATTGATTTCATCCAAGTTGAGGATAACTTGTTTAAACAAATAAGAGATCAAAGCTTAATGCATATAAAGAGGATATATAATGTATTAATACAGATGGATTCGGAAACAGAATTAGTTAAAGACTGTATGATAAAATGGGCTCAAAATATTGAAGAACCAATAATGTTGGATACATGGGAAAGAATCTGGGTAAGAAATGTGAAATTTACACAAGCTCAAAATCTGAGAGAAAAAATTTACAAGATGTTCTATAGATGGCATTTAGATCCTAAAAAGTTGGCTTCTATGTATCCGAATGTACAGCCTAAATGTTGGAGGTGTGGTTCTCTCGATGCTACATATTATCATATATGGTGGACCTGCCAAAAGGTTAAGGCATTCTGGATAAAAATATGGTGGGTTATGCAAAATATTTTTAAAAGAAGGATAAAGTTTACTCCTCAGTTATTTTTACTAGGTATATGTACTGACTTTACAGTGGTAGAGACTAACTTGATTCTGCACCTAATAACTGCAGCAAGACTATTGGTGGCGCAATACTGGAAGAAGGAAGACTTGCCTACAATCCAAGAATGGACATTGAAAGTCACAAACTTAGCCGAGATGGCTAAAATATCGGCATATTTTAAAGATCACTCAAATGAGAGATATAAACGAGACTGGAAAAAATGGATTGACTATATACAAAATAAATACGGGACCAAGAAATTCCAGTTAGCTTATGCTTAAGATCAGAAATGATTTAAATTGTTTAAAGTTAGTTCAGTAAGAAGAAGCTAAGGTCAATGTAGAGTGTCATTAATTTCTTTATTTCTTTTTTCTCAATAGATTTTAGACTGTGTTAGTTAAAAATCCATACCGTGTACAGGTTCTGGGAAGTCGGGGGGGGGGGAAGGAGGAGGGGGGTTGGGGGGTGGAGGGAGGGAGGGGCATACAAAAAAAATTGTACTTCAATGTTTTAATGATTGACGAATGATGAAATATTTGTGTTTTTTAAAAGAAATAAAACCTTTGGAACAATATGGCGTCTCTGAACTTGCAAGGAACACTTTCAGAACTGCAAAAATTATTAAATACAGAGGAAAAAATTGAGATAAAATTGGAATATTTGGAGCATTTAACAATAAAATATGATGAAAAATTGAGGATGTTTTTCAAATGCAAAATAAGGCAATTGAAACTCAAAAAACTGAAATGGAGGACGAATATAAAGAGATTAAACTTGTTGATATTAATGGCAATTGGTTTATTTCTGAAAAAAGAAAGAATGGAATATTGAAAGAGGAATTAAATGGAGATGAAATTTATTTCAAAGGGCAAGACATAGAAAAAGAAGAAAACATTAAAGAATCTATGGACTATGAAATCCTATTTGCAAAATATTTGATAACTCTGCTGATAATCAAAGACAAGCTGAATAAGGAAACAGAAAGAGGGCATCAAGACTACATGAGAGATCTTACAAGCAAAAAGTTGCTAAGAGGTTGAGTTTCATGTTTAATGGATAATAATAATAATAACAATAACAACAACAATAACAACAATACTAACCTTTATTGTCATTGTACAATGAAATTGATTTAGCCTCTACTGGTGCAATCCATATCAAAAATACAAGCTAACATGAATAATATAGAAAATGGTCCTTATACAAGTGATTAGGGAGAAACCAGTCAGATGTTTCCACGTATGCATAGAGTGATTGTATTTGTATTTAGGAGTCTGACGGTCCATGGGTAAAAGCTGTTTTTAAACCTATTTGTCCAACTGGCTATACTATCATGTGTTTCATGGTCCTTCTCTTCACTAGATTAGCCATGCCCAATGTTGTGGCCTGCCAGTGGCCAGCGAAGCTGGCAGCAGAGTTGGACAGTGAGGAAGTTGGGGAGGAGCATGAGCCAGTCCTGGAGACTGGGAAAGGCTCAGATGAGGGCTCTGCATCAGAGCGAGAGACAGAGCCAAGGCTGTCTGACAATGATCAGGTGCCTATGGAGCTAGGCAGCAGTGAGGCAGAAGAACAGCTAGAGCCTGTTCCCAGTGTGTCATGCACAGAGCTGACAGAAAAAAAGAACAATTCAGAAATCAGGGTAGACTTGGGAGTAAAGTCAAAAGTGGAAGGTGTTTGGCCCCTCCTACAGGAAATAAGAGAGGAGTGAAAGGGGAGTGGGCTTTTTCAGGAAAAAAATCGTTCGTTCGGTCATTAGATTAATTTCAGGAGTGTGAAGATCTGTCCATGAATCTCTGACTCTGTGTCCAGTCTTTCCTTGCACAGCACCTCACTTGGAAAATATTTACATGGCAGCTTTTCAAGAGAGATAACGTCTGTTGTCATAAATATTCCTTTGAAAGACTGTTTGCCAGGCCTTGCTGAATGTGAATGAGAGAAATTCACATTCATTTAATAAAAGGGGTTTTGTCAGGACAAGGACTCTGCCTCGTGCTTTTTGGGGAAGCCTGGGGAAGGACATCCAATTCTTGCAACCATTCATCATATGTTTTAGCCTCCACTCCTCTAATCATCTTGGTTGCTTTTCTGTGCATTCTTTCTAGAGTCTCAACATCTATTTTATAGTATGGTGAGCAAAACTGGATGCAGTATGTTAGGTGTGGTCTTACTAAGGCTTTATAGAATGGTAGTAGTACTTCATGTGATCTTTGTTTGTATCCCTTTGTTAACTTAGGATTGCATTGGCTTTTTTGGCTGCTGTCGCACACTGTTGGCTCATATTTAATTGGTTGCCCACTAAGACGCCAAGATCCCTCTCACAGTTACTGCTATTAAGCCTAGTTTCTCATAACAAAACTATGTGTACTTTTGTTTATTCTTGCCTAAGTGTAAGGCTTTACTTTTCTATACATTGAATTTCATTGTTAGATAGGGCCCAGTGCTCAAGTCTGTCAAGTCTGGATCTATCTTCTATGGTGTTAGCTATTCCTGCTAGCTTAGTATCAGATGCAAATTTGGTAAGTTCCCCTTCTATCCCCTCATCTAAGTTGTTTATAAAGATATTGAAGAATACTGGGCCTAAGATGGAACCTTGTGGTACCCCACTGCTTACTTCTCTCCATGTAGACTTAGACCCATTAAAGACTACTCATTGAGTATGGTTTGTCAGCCAGTTAACAAATCCATCTGGTGGTTATGCTATCTATCCCACTTTTTTTTTAGCTTACCAAAAAGTAGGTTGTGGTCTACTTTATCTGTCTTGCTGAATCCTAAGTATATTATGTCCACAGTATTTTGCTGGTCTACTAATTTAATCACTATGTTGAAAAATGAAATAAGTTTGGTTTGGTATGATCGGTTTTTAACAAACCCATGCTGACTTCTAGTTATTACTTTACATGGTCACTCTTGTGCAACTATTATATGTACAAAAATGGAAAGAATCTAGAGAAATGGTTGGTGAACATGACAGAACTAGCAGAGATGGCAAAATTACCTTGTTTGATTTATTATTGACTGGAAACCTTTTATGGAATTTTTGCTGAAAAAAAGAGAAAAATGAACTTATGGTTTAGGAGTTCCATCCAGAGGTGATATTCAGCAGGTTCTGACCAGTTCTGGAGAACCGGTTGCAGAAATTTTGAGTAGTTCAGAGAACCAGTAAATACCACCTCTGACTGGCTTCGCCCCCATCTATTCTCTGCCTCCTGAGTCCCAGCTGATTGGGAGGAAATTGGGATTTTGCAGTATCATTCCCCTGGAGTGGGTTGGGAATGGAGATTTTACTGTATCCGTCCCCTGCCATAACCACCAAGCCATGCCCACCAAGCTACAACATGCCCACCAAGTCATGGCCACAGAACCGGCAGTAAAAAAAATTGAATCCCACCACTGGTTCCATCATTAGAAGCAAATTGTAACATAACCTTTGAGGCTGAGAGTAGAATATAAATATACACATAATGAAGAAGATCAGAAGCTAATTCTTTATTATTCCCCATAAATATGTATTTATGATACATATTTTTGAATACATGTTCCAAATGTCAAGATGTGCTTTCAATATTAATATTTAAGCTTCAGGACTGTTTGCTCTCTCCATTGCTCTGTTCTCTCTATATCAATGACTGCATCTCAAGGGAACCCTTTGTTAAAGTTCTGAAGTTTGCAGATGATACAATGGTCACTGGCCTCATTTGAGATGGTGATGAAACTGCATAAAAAAAGGAAGGTTGAACAACTGGCCCTGTGATGCAGCTGTAACAATCTGGAGCTGAACATGTTTAAAACTGTAGAGATGAGAATGGATTTTAGGAGGTGCTCTTCTATTCTATCACCTCTTACAGTATTAGACAGCACAGTATCAACAATAGAATCCTTCACATTTTGGGGTTCTAAAATCTCCCAGGATTTGAAATGGACACAACAATAAACTTCATCATTAAAAAGGCACAACAAAGAATGTTCTTCCTGCATCAACTCAGGAAGTCCAGTCTGTTCTGGGAGCTGCTGATACAGTTTTGCAAATGAATTGTTGTGTTGGTTATTTCTACTTCTATAACTGTCTGGTTTGTTACAGGAACCAAACAGGGTAAGTACAGACTTCAAAGGATAGTTTAGACTGCAGAAAAAGCAGTTGTAACTGTAGACTTTTTACAGTGAATCATCTGAATGGTACTTAGAACTGAGGTTACACGTGTAAGTAAAAACTGCAGCAATCTGCAGAAAATATTTGCCTGTCAGCTATTCTTTGCTTGCAGTGTGTTCCCAGGCATCAATGGCACGGGATGATGAAACAAAGTATAATCTGCAACATTTTATTCACTCATTTGATAATACTTGATTCATTCAGCTGCAACAACATGCACATTCTCACGTACACTAATGATGTAAGGACTAACCAATTATTGTGCCTTGGAGACTTGTTAGCCAATAATGATATAACACGTAAAGTAGGTAGAGCTAAAGAAGCTGCAAACACTATAAGAATGATGTTTCATGATTAATAATTTTGCTGTTGATTCTGCTATCTATGGAATGCTTTGTTCAATAAACTTTGGTTGATTTAGCTATCCGTGGGTGGATTACATTCTTTCATCTTCAGCCTCGGGACCCTAAATGCTACATTTTGGCCTCCCGAACCGGGACCCATATTTCGTCCAGGGAAGGACAGACTTCATCAGCCCAAGGGCTCTACAATCTTACTTTATAAGATTTCTGTAAGTATGGGATCTTCGCTTTCTCAGGAACAAAGGAAGCATGTTAATGTGTTGGGTTATCTTCTTAAGAAGTCTGAGTTATCTGTTTCACAAAAGGCTCTTTTTCGGCGGATCTGGGAAATTGCTTTAACTTGTCCTTCTTATCCTGAAAGAGGCTCTTTGAAATTGTCAGATTGGGAAAAGGTTGGCAAGGTTTTGCATTCTGAGCCAAGGAAAGATATAGATTTTTTACATGCTTGGCATTTGTGTCATTACGCTATAGAAATGTTTGGTCAGAAAGAGGATTCTGTTTCTTTCTTATCATCCCCCCCCTCAACATTCGTCTACTGTGATCTTTCCTCTGTTGTCTGAAAAACAAATTTCCTCTTTTGATCTTAAGTCTAAGGCTGAAATAACACCTTCTTCTTCTTCTGACATTGTGTTAAAGCTTCCTCCTCTCCCTCCTCCTATTCCCCCTCCTCTTTCTTTTTCTCCTTTCCCCCCTCCTTCTACTAATATTCTTCCAAAGTCTGCTTTTCAGAAAATGGTAGAAAGTTGTAAATCGGATGTTACTATTTCTGGAGAAGAGTTAGCTGAATTGGTGTGTGTGTGCCCGGTACAGTATCAACCAGGACCGCAGCCTGGACAACAGATTGCTGAATGGGAAGGTTTGCCATTTCAGATTTTAAGGGAGTTAAAAAAGGCTATTTCTGATTATGGAATTACTGGAAATTTTACTAGAGGTCTTTTGGAAGGAATTAAGAAGGGTTATACCATGATACCTCAAGATTGGAAACAATTGTTTAGAATGATTTTGACTTCTATGCAATATGTTGTTTGGGAAAGTGAATATTTGCGTCATTCTCAGGCAGCTGCTATAGGTGGTGGTGGAGTTTACACAGCAGAACAGTTGTTTGGATCAGGTCAGTTTGCAGATGTTCCTAATCAGGTTCTACTTCCTCCTGCGACTTTGGCTGTGGTTTCTGAATGTGTTTTCAGGGCTTTTCTCAAGGTTCCTCAAGCTGGTGAACCAAAACTGAGTTTTTCTAACACGTCAGGGAGTGAATGAGCTTTATGCTGATTTTGTAGAGAGACTTTCAAAAGCTTTGCACCAACAATTGGATAATCAGGAAGCACCAGCAGAGTTGCTTCGTCAATTGGCTATTGAAAATGGTAATGTAGACTGTAAAAACCCTACAGTAACCAGCCTGCCTTCCATAGAAGACCTGCCTATTGCACAGGCCAGAAGGAGGGCTGAGAAGGTATCTGCAGACCCCTCACATCCCGGACTATTTCAAAACTGTCCTTGTGTCTAATTATTTAGACACAAGGACAGTTTTTCCCCATGCAATCACTCTGCTGAAAACATATTTTCACAGTGTTTTTTTTCTTTCTTTTTTATTAACATGTAAAATACTCACACACAAAATGTAGACGTACACCACATTTACACAATACAATATGAACAGAAGATTCCTGTTCTTTGTAATAGCAATTATCAATTGATACCGCTCACCTTATATTATTTCCCCTTCTATTGTATTTCATTTGGATTTCACCATTCTTAACCTCCTTATTTTACTCATAACTATTATTTTTGAGTTTTGTTATATTTCTTCATTGATTCTTGTTTCTTTCCTCCATCTACCTATACCATTTATCCCATATCTGGTAGAATTCTGATTCTTCTTTTCCCTGGATTTCTTTAGTTAGTTTGTCCATTTCAGCACAATCCATAACCCTTCTTCTTATTTCATCTTTGCTTGGAATTAATTTGTTTTTCCATTTCTGGACAAAAGCAATCCTTGCCGCCGTAATTATATGTAGTATTTAAATACTGGATTTCTTTTTTGTATTTCGCAGACATTATTCCTAATAAAAAAACTTCAGGTTTCCATTCTATTTTAACCCCTGTTATTGCCTCCAGCCAATTTTTGATCCTTTTCCAAAAAAATTTAGCCTCCTCACAGGTCCACCATAAATAGTAACATGTTCCGTGTATTGATTCGCATTTCCAACATTTTGGGGAGGTATTTGTTAAGATTTTAGCTAATCTTGTTGGTGCCAGGTGCCATCTGTAAAACATTTTGTACTGGTTTTCCTTGTATGCAACTGATAGTGTCATTTTTAAATTTATTCCCCAAAATTTTCCCCATTTGTCTAATTCAATATTATAGCCAAAGTTCTGCACCCATTTTATCATTTCTTTTTTCACAATTTCCTCTTCCATTTTAAACTTCAGGAGAAATTTATATATTCTCCCTATGATCTTTCTATCTGAATAATTTTATCCAATTTGTATGGTTCGGTTTCGATGTCATATAATTTAGTATCATTATTGTATTTAGTTTTGATTTGGAGGTAAGTTAACCAGTCAACTTTCATGTTCTGTTCTGCCAATTCTTCAATTGTTTTTAAATTTCCCTATCAATTAAGTCTCTGTATCTTAGCATTTTGTTCAAATCTATAAAATTTGGATGGGTCATCCTTTCTGTCAGTGATAGCCAATTCGGGATTTTCACATAGTGGATTTTTTTTTTTGAGCCATTTTTGCAATAACGCTCTTCTAATTAAATGATTTTTAAAGTATTTGTGCATTTTATTTTTATCATCCCATGGGAATGTATGCCAGCCTGCTTGCAAATCATGGCCTTCTAAGGTCAAAATTCTTTTATTCTTTAGCTCTATCCAATCCTTCACCCATGTTATTGTTACTGCTGATGCGTATAAATCCCAATTTGGTAGTGCTAAACCTCCCCTCTCCTTGCTGTCTTGCATTGACTTTAGTTTAATCTCGCTTTTCGTCCCTGCCAAATGAATCTAGCGGTTATTTTGTTTAATTCTTGAAATATTTTTTTACCCGGATTAATAGGTGCGGCTTGCAACAGGAATAAGATTCTTGGTAAAATATTCATTTTAATTATCGCTATACGTCCCATGAGTGATAGCTGAATAGTTTTCCAATTTTCTAAATCTTTCTTTATTTGTATCACTAATTTATTATAATTATCATCTTTAATTGTAGAACATTTTGCCAACACCCAGATCCCCAAGTATTTCACTTTCTTAGTTATTTGCATTCTGGTTGATACTTCCAGTTCCTCTTCTTGCTTTTTTGTCATGTTCTTGGTTATCATTTTTGTTTTGTCTTTATTGATCTTTAGCCCTCTCCATATTCTTCCAATTTTTGAATTAATTTCAGGCTGAATTCTAATGGATCCTCTAGAACAAATACATAGTCATTGGCATAGGCTTGGGCCTTATATTCTTCGTTTTTGAGTCTTAAACATTTTATTCCCTGGTCCTTCCAAATTTCATTTAATAAATTTTCCTAAGTTGATATAAACAGCAAAGGAGAGAGGGGGCATCCCTGTCTGACTCCTTTTTTTATTTTGATCTTCTCTGTTAGTTCTCCATTCATCAGAACTTTGGCTGTCTGACTGTTATAAAATCCTTCTATCATTTTAATAAATTTTTCTCTGAATTTCATCTCGTCCAATAGTGTTATTACAAATTTCCAGATTACGTTGCCAAATGCTTTTTGTGCATCAAGGAAAACCAGTACCATTTGTTTTTCTGGATGCACCTTGTAATACTCTATTATGTCTAGGATGACTCTTGTATTATTTTTAATGTGTCTGTGAGGTAAAAATCCGTTTTGATTCGGAGTATTCGTTCATTTAAAACCTGTTTAATTCTTCCTGCCATAATTGTTTAGACTGCAGAAAAAGCAATTGTAACCAGCCTGCCTTCCATAGAAGACCTGCCTATTGCACAGGCCAGAAGGAGGGCTGAAAAGATATCTGCAGACCTCTCACATCCTGGACTGTCAACTCCTCCTATTGGGGTAGTCTATAAGACATTATAGGCCAAAATAATTAGACACAAGGACATTTTTCCCCTCATGCCATCACTCTGCTGAAATGCATATATGAGTATTTACCCACATAGTCCAGCTGTAATATTATTTTTTTTCTTATCTTTCTTACTCTCCACTTATTGGTATTATTATTATTATTATTATTATTATTATTATTATTATTATTATTATTATACAATTATTATTATTATTATTATTATTATTATTATTATTATTATTATTATTATTATTATTATTATTATTATTATTACTACACAATTGTATCACAGCGGCCAGTTGTTTCACCGGATTTGGCATTGGTTACTAGTCGGGCCCCACCCAGGGGCCTAGGACGTCGTAACGTATTTTCGTAATATGCGTGCAGATCCAAGCAGTGCGGCTTTTTGCATTTGACTGATGGTGATTTTGTCAATTTTTAACTGTTTTAAATGTAATTCCAGTGCTTTTGGAATAGCACCCAGTGTGCCAATTACCACTGGAATTACCACTGCTGGTTTGTGCCATAGTCGTTGAATTTCGATTTTTAAATCCTGGTATTTCGCAATTTTTTCATGTTCCTTCTCGGCGACCCTGCTATCACCTGGTATTGCGATGTCTATGATTGTGACCTTATTTTTCTCAACCAGTGTGATGTCTGGTGTATTATGCGCCAGTATTTTGTCCGTTTGTATACGGAAATCCCACAAGATCTTGACCATCTGATTTTCGGTGACTTTTTCAGGCTGATGTTCCCACCAGTTTGTTGCTGTTTTAATATTATAATTTTTGCACAAATTCCAATGGATCATTTGTGCTACTGAATTGTGCCGCAATTTATAATCAGTCTGCGCGATTTTTTTACAGCAGCTGAGTATGTGATCAACAGTTTCATCAGCTTCTTTGCAAAGTCTGCATTTGGCATCATCAGAGGATTTTTCGATTTTGGCCTTAATGGCATTTGTGCGGATAGCTTGTTCTTGCGCAGCCAGGATTAGTGACTCTGTTTCTTTCTTTAATGTACCTGTTGTTAACCATAACCAAGTTTGTTCACTGTCCACTTTATCTTTTATTTTTTCCAGAAATTGGCCATGCAGTGCTTTGTTCTGCCAAATAATAATAATAATAATAATAATAATAATAATAATTATCATCATCATCATTATTCTGTTCTTTGCATGTACACTGAGAACTTCTGTTTTCAGCATTCCTTGTGTATCTAATCACAATTGGCCAGTATTAAATTCAATTCAGAATAACTAAAAAGGTTTACAGATTATAATAGCATTTCCATGAATTAAAAAAATATCAACAGAATCTTTAAACACCAGGTGATATGTTACTTTGATGATATATAATGAACTGTTGCAAAGTATGTATTTTAGTGAAATTCTGTCCTTTCCTAAAAATTTCTACAATATAGGAATAAAAAATAATCATAATGTAGCTGCCAAGAGAAGTTCATATAAGATTCACTAAGAAAGCAATCAAAACACAAATACTACAGATGGCAAGAGATAAAACATTGAAATATAAAGATAAGGAGATTGTGGTCCTGAAACAAGTACCAAGAAGAGTGAGAGAGATGAGAAGAGAATATAAATTTTTGACTAAAATTTTACTTTAAAAAGGCGTTAATTACAGATGGCTGATACCAGAAGGTCTCATGTTTGTATAGCAAGGACAAAGACACAGAATAGATTCAATTGAGAAAGCATGGACTCAATTTAGCTATTAAAAGAAGGAAAACATTTCATAAATTAGAGAAATTAAAATTTGATATCATCTGCCTACAAGAGGTACATATTAAAAAGCAACATGAACAAATATTGATACAGCTAAAGCTGGGGAAAATATTTACTGTGTTGACACGATGTAAGAAAAGAGGAGTGGTTTTATATATTAAAGATACAATTCCAGCGGAACAAATTTATACAGATGCTGATGGAAGAATCTTGATGGTGGAAATTATGGACAACAATATGAAAATACTTTTAATAGCAATTTACCCTCCAAATGACAATCAAGAAGAATTTTATAGAAAATTACACATGAAAATAATTGGATTGGACTATGTTAATATTTGCATGGTGGGAGATTTTAATGGAATAGTAGATGAGAAATTGGACTATAGAACACAAAAAACAATAAAACAAAGTAGAAAGACTCTTCCAATATCCTTTTTTAAAATGATAGATGAAATAGATTTAAAAGTTGCATGGAGAGAAAGAAACACTAAAACTAGACAATATACTTTCTACTAAAATAGACACTCATTATGGTCTACAATAGATATGATATGGATGTCAACGGAATTGATATTTAACATACGGGAAATTGATATAGAAACAAGTACTTGGGCAGACCACAATCCAATGACAATTAAATGGAAAGGACAAAGTAGAAGATCTAGATGGACTTTAAACAATACCATATTAAAAGAAAAGAACTTTGTACAGAAAATGGAGAAAGAATTGGCTTTCTTTTTTTAAAGAAAACAGAAAAGGTGACACATCAATGCAGAACCTTTGGGATACAATGAAGGCCTACCTAGAGGCTTGATAAAAGACTGTACAAGGAAAAGAAATACTAAGAAAAGACAAGCTTCTAAAACATTAGAGGATGATTACAAGAGACTTGAAAAAGAGTTACAGAAACTTCCACAAAAAAGACATTAAAATAAAAATGGACACAATTAAACATAAAATGGGGCTAATGAAAAAGGAGGAACTAGCACAAAAACCTAGAGGTGCTAAACAGAACTACTTCAAAGATGTAACAATGATGGAATTAACTGAAGCACTTAAAAAACAATATAATGGAAAGGCTCTAAGCTGGGATCGACTGCCAGCAGAATTTTATAAGACATTACAGGAATTGTTGAATCTTCCATTGTTAGAAGTTATGAATGAAGTCATGTTAAAGATGAGGATACCCAAATTGTGATCAGAAGCATATATTACACTTGTGCCAAAGGAGGACACTGATCCACCGTGACCCGTCAAAAGTGCGGAGGACAAAAGCACGCTTGACGAAAGCGCGCATGTGACGTCATCACAGCGCGACGAAAAAAATTAAAAATTGAAATAAAATTAAAATTAAAGCAAGCCGATTCACATAAAGGTAAGGGTTAGGTTTAGGGTTAGGGTTAGGGTTAGGTTAAGGGTTAGGGTTAGGTTTAGAGCGTTAGTGTTAGGTTTAGCGTTAGGTTAAGGGTTAGCGTTAGGTTTAGCGTTACGTTAACGGTTAGGTTTAGGGTTAGATTTAGGGTTAGGTTAAGGGTTAGGTTTGGGGGGGTTAGGGTAAGGTTTTAGCTTTATTTTTACATTTTTCGATCAAAGCGCGATGTTTTCGTCGCGCTGTGATGACGTCAAATGCGCGCTTTCGGCGAGCGCGATTTTGTCCCCCGCGGTTTTGTGGTGGAACCCTGATCCACAACAAATTAAGAACTATCTCCCTATTTCCCTGCTAAATTCAGACTATAAAATCTTTGCTTCAATATTTGCAGAAAGACTTAAAAGATATTTAAATAATTTTATCCACCCTGATCAAAATGGGTTTCTGCCAAAGAGACAAATTAAAGATAACCTGAGAATAATTCTGGACGCTTTGGAATATTATGAGGCACACCCTGAAAAACAAATGGCCTTGATACGTTTAGATGCACAGAAAGCATTTGACAACGTGAATTGGCGATTTATGTTATTACAGTTGGAGCAGATGGGCTTTGGTAAGAAATTCATTCAAGCCATAGAAGCTATATATCATAAACAAACAGCAAAGATAATGATAAATGGGGAACTGACAGATTCTATTGATATAAGGAAGGGGACCAGACAATGTTGCCCACTGTCACCTCTGTTGTTTGTGTTAACATTAGAAGTCTTAAATAGAAATAGAAATATTAGAGAAGAGAAATATATAAAAGGAATAAAAGTTAAAAAGGAAGAATATGAACTGTAAGCATTCACAGATGATCTGGTTTTCACCTTAGAGGACCCATTAGAAACAGCACGGAAAAGTAGCAGGCCTGAAAATAAATAAAGATAAAATGAAGATTTTGACAATGAATATGTTAGTAAGACAAAAGGAAAAATTGGCGGACACTTTGAAGATACAGATCACAAATAAGGTTAAGTCTTTGGGGATATACAGTACTTGACAGCAAGATGCAGTACACTTAAAGAGAATAATTATCATAAACTCAAACAACAGATAGTGACAGACCTGACAAAATGGGAAAATTTACAACTATCACTAATAGGGAGAATATCACCAATTAAGATGAATATATTACCTAGGATTTTATACTTGTTCCAGACAACTCCAATTAGATTAGGGAAAGATTATTTTGAAGATTTAAATAAAATAGTGTTGAGATATATTTGGCAGAAAGAAAGAGAGAATAAAATTAAAACTGTTGCAAGATGCTAGAACAAGAGGAGGATTTGGTCTGCCTAAATGGGAGTTATACTATCAGGCAACAAGCTTGATGTGGGTTAAGGAATGGATAATGCTAAGAAATTCTAGATTATTGACATTAGAAGGACGTGATTTGTTGTTGGGATGGCATGCTTTCTTATGCTACAAGGGAACTAAAACACAGGGGTATTTTAGAAGACATTATATACATGAAGCTTTGTTATTAAACTGAGAGAAGATTAAAAGATATCATTATTTAAAAATTCCAGTCTGGTTATCAACGATTGAAGCATTTTCATATCCAATAACATATAAAAAGGAACAAACACTTAGATATGGTGAAATATTAAATGCAAAGCATGAACAAATCTATGCAAGAACTGGAAAAACAAGGTATAAGGATGAATTGGTTTGCACATGTGCAAATACATTCTAGATATGATAAAGATCTTAAGATAGAAGGCTTTTATGACAAATTGATTTAGATAAAACCTTGACAGATACTGATGAAAAGGCAATTTAAAAACTATACAGATATTTATTAGAAGTTAAGCTAGAAGAAGAACAAGTTAAAGAAACAATGATTGCTTGGGGGAAAAATTTCGGACATGGGCTTGATTTAGAGAAATGGCAAAAATTGAGGTCTCAAAATTACAAAATTACAATGTCAACAGCATATAAAGAAAATTTGTATAAGATGTTTTACAGGTGGCATTTACCCCAACTAGAATAGCAAGAATGTATAAGAATAAATCTGAAAAATGTTGGAAATGTCATCAGATACCAGGTTCATATTACCATAAGTGGTAGACGTGTGCAGAAGCTAAAAAGTACTGGACTAAAATCCACACATGGTTGGAAAAAATGATAGAAAAACATATAGACTGTAAACCAGAGATATTTTTATTTTACTGGAAACATATAGTAAAGAATTGAAATATTTGATTGTAAAAGTGTTAACAGCGGCTAGAATCGTATTTGCTAAAAATTGGAAAAATGAGAAAATACCAACATAGGAGGAAGTTATTCAGAAAATAATGGAATGTGCCAAAATGAGCAAATTGACATTTGAAATTAGAGAACAAGAAGATAAACAATTTTATAAGATATGGGATTTATTCTATCAATGGTTGGACAAAATACATGGAAATGAAATATGATACAAAATTTTACAATACAAGGAAATGGAACTGACACAGAATATAATATAGAGATGTACTGCTATTGGATGGATTTAGGAGGATGTAATGAATTGTTATAGTATAAATTAATTCAAAATTTAGAATATCTTGTATAAAATGAAGGAATAATAGTTATAATCGAATAACTGATTGACAATGATAATAATGTATACAAGTATATTAGATTGATATGAGATTTTATATAAATTGTAAGTGGGGAATATGGAGAGGGTGCACGAACCTTTGCAACCAACCAACACGCTGGATGTAACTGGAAGATGTTTTTATGTTCTATGTTTTGTTTGTGTATGTTTGTTTTAAAAATAAAAATTCTTTAAAAAATAACCATAATGTGAATGAACCTACTTTTCTGGGGTTATTTAATATAAACTCCAGCCTATGATTTCCATTAATGCTTCTATTAGGCTGATATAAGAAGTGGCAGTATTGTCTATGGAGATTCCCAGTTCATCGAAGCCATAGTTTTTCAAAAAGCAACTGGACGTTCTGTATTTTTTCTCTTGAAAATGTTTTGCTTCTCATCCAGAACTGAATATGCTTCTTGGATGACAAGTGAGATGTCTTCAAGAGAAAAAACAGAAAGTCCAGTTGCCTTTTGAAAAAGCACCTTTAGGACAAGTTGCAGTCAGTCTTGGTATCATGCTGTAGAATTTATGTAACCTTTACTTGCACCTCTGAAAAGTGAGTTTGCTTTATACAATATGTTATGACATTGTCTTCTTTTCAAAAATACATTGAATCACATACAACTTAAAATCAGAAAGGGAGGGAGGGAGGGAGGGAGAGAGAGAGAGAGAGAAAGTGAGTGAGTCTTGATCAGTTTTTGGCTTCTGTCAATTGCCTATGCAAGTCCCTGCACATTTCTTGTGAACTTTTTCACAAGAGACACATCAGAGACACACAGAGAGAGAGAGACTGGCCCAAGATCACCTTTCTACCTTACTGTCTCAGAAAAGAATTGTTTGTTACATTCTTTTCTAGATGTGCAACCACATCTTCTATTTCTTTCCATCTTTCCAAATAGTCCATGCATTATCTGTCCAAATAAGAATAATTTAAGCCTGATAATATGTTCCTTGAGTGAAAACTGCATTAGTTTGTTAAAGCATCTATATGCAGCACTTGCAAACAGATTTAAAACAAAAAAATCCATTCTTATTAGTCTGTTGACAAAAACTTTTAAACTTTCTTTACTATTATGGTTAAAAAAACTTAGAGATTTGCCTTATATGATACAAGTTTGTACCTAAGGAAATTGGGATGGGTGGAAGGACGAGGGGGAGGAAAAAGACTACTTTCCTACTGCACTAGGAAAATATGCCTGGAAACCATGTTTGCAACCATCGAGTAAATATCCCAGTATGTTGGCATTCTGTTCCCACAAGTCATACTGGAAAAGATAATGAAAAAACAGAAAGAGATTTTTAAAACAATGCAAAAATTATGGAATGAATGGTGATCTCTGCTCTAAACAAATCTTAAAGCCCATCTGTGGTTCTTTAAGAAATAACAACAAAGTTGCTCAGGAATAATCAAAAAGAGCAAAACCACCAAAAGTGGGAATAAATAGAAAGACGATAGATTAATTACATGTTTTCCTCACCTCTTTCTTTGCACCATTAACTGCAACCTGCTCAGAAGTATCTTGGATGCCTGCAGAAATATTACTGTTCCCTGGGACGTTAACATCTCCCACCGAAAAGACAGGAAAGAGAGGCCTGAGAAATCGGAACTCGCTACTTAAGGATCCACCAGTCAAACAAACATCATAACGGTAAGTCCTGGAAAGTGACCCATTCTGTGAATCAGCACAGTTCCCTGGAGTATCAGAACCGGCAGGTGGGAAGTGAGGAACAGCCGCAGTAAAATGGCTTTGTGGGTCCTTCTTGAAGATTTTGACCACAATAAACACAACAATGCAGACCAGGAACACAAAGGAGACTGCAGCCAAGCAGATCACCAGATACTTGGTCAAGGTTTTATCTTCTTCCGGTTCTTGCACACTGACATCCACCCTCCTCAGGAAGGGATCTGAAAAGCCATCCACAAGAAGAACATTAAGCAACGCCGTGCTGGTCTGCGGAGGAAGGCCATTGTCTCTGACCAGTATCACCAGCCTCTGCTTACTTGTGTCTCGCTCATTCAGGACTCTCCTGGTTTTCACTTCCCCATTCTGTGCTCCTATGCTGAAAAGGGCTGGGTCTGTGGCCTTCAGCAATTCATAGGAAAGCCAGGAGTTTTGGCCAGAATCTGCGTCCACTGCAACCACCTTGGTGATCAGATAGCCAGCCTCGGCTGACTTGGGAAGCAGCTCATTGCATGGGGATGTGTTGTTCTGGAGGGGATACAGGAAGAAGGGAGCGTTGTCATTCTCATCTATGATGTGGATTCGGACAATCACTTCTGAGCTCAGGGAAGGAGAACCACCATCAGATGCCCTCACAGTGACTCTGAAGCCTCTTATCTGCTCATAGTCCAGGGATCGGAGGGCATACATGTTTCCAGTTTCAGAGTTGATTGAGATGTAAGAAGTCATCATGCCATCACCCTTCCCAGGCAGAACTAAGTAATTCACTTTAGCATTCAGCGTTGTGTCTAGATCCAGAGCATGGACTGAGCCAATGAACAAGCCTGGAATATTATTCTCCCTGACTTGAATGTCATATGAAGACTTTTCAAAAAGGGGAGAATTATCATTGACATCGGAGATCTGAACGTTAATCAATCTTGTGGAAGTGAGCCTAGGAGCTCCCCAATCAATGGCAGTGATGGTGATGTTGTATTCAGTGACTGTCTCTCTGTCTAGGGGACTTTGGAGCACAAGCTGATAAAAGTTGTTTCTGGTGGCTTTCAGCACAAAAGGGAGATTCATCTGCACGGAGCAAACCGTTTTGCTGTTGTCTCCGGAGTCTTGGTCTCTCACATTGAAGAGGGCCACCATTGTTTCAGGGGCAGAGTCTTCCTTTAAAGTGCTGATTAGAGATATGATGGACACTTCTGGGGGATTGTCGTTCTCATCTTCAACCTCTATCAGTATCTTGCAGTGCCCTGAAAGACCCCCTCCATCTGTTGCTCTGATGCTCATGCTATAGCTCTTTTGTTTCTCATAATCAATCTGTCCCCAAACAGTTATTTCACCAGTAATTTCATTTAAATAAAACAAATTGTTTATTTTTTCAGGCACCTGATGGAACGAGTAGAGGATCTGTGCATTTGAACCCAAATCCAGATCTGTAGCTTCCACTTTAATCACAAGAGTACCCTTAGGGAGATTCTCCTTTATTCTTGCCTTATATTCAGACTTACTAAAGAGAGGAAAGTTATCATTACTATCCAGAACATTAATATTAATTTGAACTGTGCCGGTTTTCTTTGGAACTCCTCCATCAATAGCCAATAGAATCAATTCAAGGTGTGACATCCTCTCCCTATCTAATGTTTTCTTCAAAACAAGATATATATTGTTATCCCCGTCTTCATTCTTATGTACTTCCAGGTGAAAATGTTCATTGGGACTAAGAGTATAATTTTGGATGCTATTTTCTCCCAAGTCCTCATCTTGGGCAGGTTCCAAAGGGAACGTTGTACTTTTAGGAACAGTCTCAAGAATGTCTACCTCCACATTGTTTTTCCAAAATTTGGGTGCATTGTCATTCACATCTTCTATCTTGATTTCAAGGTTAAAGATATCTAGGGGTTTTTCCAAAACAAGCTGAGAAAGAAGTAGACAAGGATCATCCTGGCCACATAAAGCTTCTCTGTCTATTTTATCATTAATCAACAGATTCCCAGTTCGAATATCAAGGTGGAAGTATTCCTGAGTGCCCTCAGCAACTAAATATGCTTCGCGTGTGGTAAGCTCCCCTGTTTTCAGTTTCAATTCCTTGAGCACATTAGCCACCAGAAACCCCTTTTTCTTTTCTTCCGGGACAGAAAAGCGAATTGAAGCACACATTACTCTAAGGAATGAGAAAGAGAGAAGGACATACAGACCTTGCCTTTTCCAAAAGCAATTCTCCATGATTCCAGTCTCTTCCTTGTAGGCTCAAATTCTGCCCCAAAATTCAATCTTTCTTTCCTTCCTTTATGATTTAATTGTTCAAACTGTATCAAATCCTATAATCTGCAAACATTTCACTGCCAAAGAGTCCTTTTGTTCTATTTTATATTACTGTTCTGCCCTAATTCTGAGCGAGCAGAACAGAACTAAATTTCTTTGCTAATATTGCCACCATGTGGTGAACTAGGCAAAAATTCTATTTGTACTGTTTAGTCATATTCAATCCATTTTTATCTATCCACTAGCTAGCCTACCAAACAGATTATTTTATTAACTATTTAATTATATAGAAAAACAGTGGCAATCTGCACAAAAGAACATCAACATTATTGATAAAGGTTGTAATCAAGTCATTTCACAGTTGAGTTTCGAATGACTGTGGGCATATCCAGTGACTCTTTAGGTAGCTTCTGTTGTGTTGGAAAAACTGCTGTGTATTATCTTCTTATAAACCTTTAGTGATAGAGCACCCACAGCTTCTGAAGGCAAGTTGTTCTACTGATTGATTGTCTAGGAAAATTTCTTCTTGTCTTGCATTCAGGTACTTTGGACAATAGGTGACCCAGTCTTTCTTATGGCATCTCCAGAGGTGGTATTCAGCTGGGTTCAGCCCAGTTTAACCAAACCTGTTGTTAACTTTGTGTGCAGTTCAGCGAACTGGCTGGCCCCTTGCCTCCCTGGCACTCCTTATCTTGGCCGGCATCTCCTGAGGCCATTTTGGCATCTTGGCACTCCTCTAACCACCACCCCCTCCAAGCAAGTGACATCCATGCAGGCAAAACCCCAAGGCAGCTCTGAGAATGCACTTGGTAGGAGGCGCTGGAGCTACTAAACAGACAGTCAAGCTAAGTGCCTGAAGGACCCCATCTCATCATTGGGAGTCCCGGCGCCTCAGCAGGCAGTGGGCGAGGCCTCAGTTGGGCTTCTTGGCATACAACATGCCTCTCAGGGGGGCGATCTAGCACCTGGAACTGGCTCTGCCTTATGGCTCTGCCTTATGAGGGCATTGTTGGGGTTCCTGCAAAGGGGGGCTCAGATCTGGTTCCTGCAAGGTGTCATGACCTGGTAGGAGTCATAATCCACTAGCTACTACTGATGCTGTGCAGCTACCCGGGCATCTTCTTGGTGGGTGGTGGCCTGCAGGTAGGTGCAGTGGGGGTGTGGTGGTCCTCCATCCCTTCCTCCATGGGCCCGGATTAGTTCCCTTCCTCCTTGTCTGCTGGTGGCCCCAGATCTGCTACCATTCCTGCACCCAAGTGGCTTGCATCTGCCACCTGGGCGCACTGTATGTGGTGAGGGTGAGGCTCAGATGCCTTCAGGCCCAAGGCCCAAGAGAAAGCACTGGTCTGGGGACACAGTCCTCCAAGATGGAGCTCTTCTCATGGAGCAAAGCCCTGGACAACCAGATCCATCATGAAGGCCTCAAGGGGCTCCAAAGCTTCCATGTGCCTCCACTGGTCTGAACACCCTGATCTTCAAATCCAAATGGGGCCAGCACGTGGAGGAGGGGCCGAAGTCACGACGAGATGACGTGCGATCACAGTCAACACTTTTATTACTGGGGGGTCCCAACGGACCTAAACCATCCCAAAGAGATAGTGAATAGGAAGATTACTGATCTTGCTGATCTCGGGGATATCGCAAAATCTCCGAAAGAAGCAAGAAAAGATCTTTGAGCTGGTAATAAAAAATCCAGTCAAAAGGCTGATGAAGTCGGAGCGGCCTCAGAATGGAACGATGTGGAAAAAGGAAGTGTTTCCAGCTGGTGAGAAACTTTTATTGTTTTAGAAAAATGGACTACCTATAAAACCTAAAAACCAGTTTAAATCAAAGAATAGAAGAACTTAGCGGCGAATTTGAACTTTGGGATGGTTCTGGACAATGGTTATCTTACTTTTTAAATGTTATTTACATAGATTGAATCTAAGCAAACCTTTTTCAAATGGATGGATTAAGCTTTCTTCTTCTAACGTTTCTTTGTGACTTTCTGTAAGCTACAGATTAATTTTCTCCTCTTTTATTGGTGTGGGTATTTTTTTTACTCATTTAAAGAGATTCTTTGCCTAATTTGATATACAAAAGAGATACAAAAAAAAAGAAAGAAAAATCCCCACGACGGAGGCTGATCGGAGCCTTTGTGTATTCAAAGATGGAACATGCCTTTTTTTCTCTCATGGATTGCTTTGACTTTGGCATTGCAAGGTTTTACTGCCTGGCTGTTTGGCTTAAGATCTGCTAAGACTCCACAGCTGTCCCTTTGAAATTTGTTTTCGTTCACAGAGAGCTTGTGAGCGTATGTTTTAATCTTGTTCACCTAAGAGAAAGCAGATGCGTATGAATTTTGCGTCTGTGACCTTGCAAGGAACAGTTTCAGAACTGTAAAAATTATTAAATACAGAGGAAAAAATTGAGATAAAATTGGAATACTTGGAGCATTTAACAATAAAATATGATGAAAAACTGAGGATGTTTTTCAAATGCAAAATAAGGCAATTGAAACTCAAAAAACTGAAATGGAAGACAAATATAAAGAGATTAAACTTGTTGATATTCATGGCAATTGGTTTATTTCTGAAAAAAGAAAGAATGGAATATTGAAAGGGGAATTAAATAGAGATGAAATTTATTTCAAAGGGCAAGACATAGAAGAAGAAGAAAACATTAAAGAATCTATGGACTATGAAATCCTATTTGCAAAATATTTGATAACACTGCTGATAATCAAAGACAAGCTGAATAAGGAAACAGAAAGAGGGCATCAAGACTACATGAGAGATCTTACAAGCAAGGAGTTGCTAAGAGGTGTCCATACAGATTTGATTAAGAGGATGTTTGGAGGACTGGTTCCACAAATGGCAGAAGATATTAGATTGTTTTGTTACTGGAAAGATACAGGTTGACAGATGGAAGAGTATAATTTAAAACTAGCTAAACCTAGTTAAATTTAGTGACAATAGGTATAGTTAAATAAAAATTATAATGATAGTAATGTATACAATGCGTAGTGTTATGATAAGCAATAATTGGATATGAATATTGAATGATACCCGTGAAGGGAAGGCTAGAAATCCTTTTGGACTATATATAAAGGTTAATAATAATAATAACAATAAAAAAGAACTAAATTAGACACAGTTTTGATTATTAGGGGGAAAATGTAGGATATAGGATATAGTCAAATAAAGAAAGGATAATGATAATAATTTATATATATGTATGGGTATAATATAAGGGAACTGGATGTAAATTGTAAACAGTGATTTGGAAAGAAGGATAGAAAATTTTGTTATTAAATATTATGGATATTTAGCTAGAATAGGATATGAGGATTTAGTGTTAATGGAGGATTTTATAAATAAGTAAATGAAATGCCAGTATGTGGTTATGTATTAAATCTTGGTATATTTTATGATGAAGGACGTTTAAACAATCATATCAAATAAAAGTGGAGGTATGATGATGGTAATATAATAAACATCTGAGTTAAGATGCTAGAGTTAATATGAATTATATTTGATGACGGTGGAAGAGATGCACAAAAGCCTTTTGTAACCAACTGATGCACTTTCTACAGTATGTAAAGAAGGAGGATTCGTATGTTTGTTTTGAAAATAAAAATATATTAAACAAAAAAACAAATGGGGCCAGCACCTGACAGTGGTGGAGCAGTTCCAGGGCTGTATGTGTGCACCTTGCCACAGAGCAGAGGCATCAACCCCAGGGTAGCACACTGTCCCTCAGGCCACCAACTCGTCTGCCCATCCACCCATTGAACGGACTGGCCCAGAAATGGCACATCCCCTCATTGCGGACTGGATGTGGGACCCAAGGCAGAGGGGAGGGCAAGTGGGCAGCAGTTGCCCGGATTGCTGGAAGCCTTGAAGCCAAACATGCCAGGCCCAAAAGGTGAGCAAGCCTTGCCATGTTCCCCTGAGCTGGCTCTTCGTGCAAGCACAACGGATCTCCCTCCCCTGCTGTCAGCCTTACCTTTCAGATCTTCCATGCACCTCCACCGGCCTGAATGCCCTGCCCTTCAGATCCCAACAGGGCCAGTGTGTGGCTGCTCACAAAGGTAAGGCCAACCATGGGGGCCAGATCCACATTTGACACCCTTGTTCTAAATGGTCAAGATTACTCAGCAGAAGGAAGACTATTTTCAAACTGCACTAAGAAAATGTCCCTGAAAGTCAAATTTACAATTGGGGTGTGTGTGTGTGGAGAAAAATAAAGGCTGACATTTTCTGTTCTGTTTTGCAAAAGTGGTTGAAGCACCTTTTCAAATAACAATTAGGTGGTGTAAATTAAGCCTCTATGACCATCCCTTTGGAATGAGTTGCATATACAAAATGTATTGGTTGGTTGGTCCCCAAACCCCGAACAGATTAACCATTACATTACTTGTATCACTCTCCATCACTTGAGACTTGATCATAAACTGCATTTACAAAACCTTCTTTTTTTAATCAATGTATTCAAATCTCATTTAAACAGTTTTTAATTTACTTCACATTCCTTCTCCCTAACACCCATTCAACAATCTGCAACATTTAAAAACCTTTAAATTGCTTTCTTTCAGGAAAATTGTAGAGTTTTATTTTAAGGCAGCATGTATTTCAGAAACGTCTCTCTCTCTCACACACACCCAAAATCTCATGGAGGATAAAACTAAGACAAATTGGTCAATATATCACCCTAAATAAACCAGTTCCCTGGAAATTCACAGTAAGCTGTACATTACTAAGCTGTGATTGCACAGTGGTTAGAAGTTGCAGGCTAACTCTGCCAATTGCCAGGAGTTTGATCCTGACTAGCTCAAGGTCGACTCAGATTTCCATCCTTCTGAGGTCAGTAAAATGATCCAAATTGTTGGGGGTAATATGCTGACTTTGTAAACCTCTCAGAGAAAGATGTAAAACACTGCGAAGCTGTATATAAATGCTAATAGACAACCCTTTATTTTGAAAAATTAATTATTTCCGAGTCATTCCAATTATATAGCTTTATAACTTAATTATATTAATAATTATTCTCACCTGGGATATGTGCTCCTTTTCCTCTGATTGATTAGGAAGATCATGGCAAACATTACAAATCTGGGACTTCAATAGAGTTTTTTGATGCTCCATAATAAAAAACAGGAAAGAAAGGCCTAAGGAATTTAAACTCACTGTTCAGAGACCCATCAGCTAAGTACACTTCATAGCTGTAGGCCTGGGAAGATGTCCCAGTATTAGGATTCACATACCTGTCTTGCAAATTTGGTCCCCCAGGGAAATTTGATGCAAAATGAGAACTTCCTATGAACTTCCTTCACTTCTGAAACTTGGTTACAATAAACACAGTGACAGAAAGCAGAAAAATGGATGAGATGGCAACCAAGCAGATAATCAGATACAGTGTTAGAGTATGATCTCCCTCCTGAGGGACTTCATCCTTAGGATTTTCCATAATTTTCATGTAAGGATCAGAGAAGCCGTCCACTAGAAGAATCCTTAGGGTTGCAGAGGCAGACTGTGGAGGATGCCCATTATCCCTAACTGCCACAATAAGAGTGTGTTTGAAACTGTCTCGGATGTTCACCGGCCTCATGGTTTTCACCTCCCCATTCTGAGTTCCAACAGCGAAACACAAAACTGGGATACCAAATCTCAAGTCAACATGGCAAGATAAACTATCTACTATACATGGATGACTTAAAATTGTATGCAAAAAGCCTCAGTGAATTTAAATCAAAACTCAACACAGTTCAACTGTTCAGCAGTGACATCAAAATGAACTTTGGAATTGAAAAATGTGTTATATTATCCATGTAGCAAGGAAAATGAAAAAAAAAATAGAAGGACTAGAACTGGAAAATGGAAGCATAGTGAAAACATTAGCAAATGATGATGGTTACAAATACCTAGGCATATTAGAAGCAGATAACATCTTGAATAGAAAAGTCAAAGAATCAATGCAAAAGGAGGGTCTGCAAAATATTAAAATCAAAGTTGAATGCTGGAAACATAATTAAAATCATTAATACATGGGCAGTTCCAGTGATGCACTACTCAGCTGGAATCATCAAATGAACTTTGGCTGAACTGGAAAACTTGGACCAGAAAACGCACAAACGTTTTACATCCACAAAGTGACATTGACAGGTTGTACCTGCCAAGAAAAATAGGGGGCAGGGGGCTATTGCAAATCCATCAAACTGTAGAAGAAGAAGAAATGAAGTTTGAATGATTATGTGAACCAAAGTACATAGAAATTGCTACAGGCCGTGAAAACGGAAAACAGTATAAAAACAACAGAAACAAAGGTAGAATATAAGGAAAAACAGCTGGATGAAAGATTAAATAGATGGAAAACCAAAGCTTTGCATGGACAGCACTTGAAAAACATTGAAGGAAAATGTAATGACAATTGACACGGATATGACTTAAGATGGGAACCATCAAGAAAGAAATGGAAGGTTTAATAGTCGCTGCTCAAGAACAAGCACTACAAGCTAATGCCATGAAAGCAAAGGTACAAAAATCCACTGACAATCCAAACTGGATTGTCAACAACAAAGTTGAAACTGTTTCACATTTAATGAATGCAGCAAAATTGCACAAACTGATTACAAAGCTAGACACGACCGAGTTGCTAAATTAATCCACTGGTCATTATGTAAAAAATACAACTTACCTATATCCAAAAAATCATGGGAGCACAAAGTGGAAAAGGTTACCGAAAATGAGAAGGTGCAGATCTTGTGGGACTTTGAATACAGACGGATCATCATTTGGAACACAACACACCAGATATCACACTTGTAATATGGGCCAAAACATACAATTTATTGACATCGCGGTACCAGGAGATGCCAAAGTCGAAGAAAAAGAACTGGAAGAAATCATGAAATACAGTGACTTGGCCATCGCAAACTACCTGATTATGGATGAAACATGTAACAGTGATACCCATTGTCATCAGGGCTACCTTGGTCCAAGAATTTTATAATATACATCAACAAATTGCAGCTTCCTGCAATAACACCAGTGGAACTGCAAAAAAACCTGTGCTACTCAGAACATTGTATATTTTAAGAAGGTACTTGGTTGATACCTAGAACGCTGGCAGCAATCTGTGTCAACCATTAACCAGTCAATGGTATTTGTGATGTATTTTTGAATGTTCGGTTGACTGAGTTTCATGTTTAATGGATAATAATAATAATAATAACAATAGCAGTGGACTTATATACCGCTTCATAGGGCTTTCAGCCCTCTCTAAGCGGTTTACAGAGAGTCAGCATATTGCCCCCAACAATCTGGGTCCTCATTTTACCCACCTCGGAAGGATGGAAGGCTGAGTCAACCCTGAGCCGGTGAGATTTGAACCGCTGAACTGCTGATCTAGCAGTAGCCTGCAGTGCTGCATTTAACCACTGCGCCACCTTGGCTCATCTACAACAACAACAACAACAACCTTTATTGTCATTCTACAATGAAATTGATTTAGCCTCTACTGGTGCAATCCATATCAAAAATACAAGATAACATGAATAATATAGACAATGGTCCTTATACAAGTGATTAGGGAGAAACCAGTCATATGTTTCCATGTATGCCTAGAGTGATTGTATTTGTATTTAGGAGTCTGACAGTCCATGGGTAAAAGCTGTTTTTAAACCTATTTGTCCAACTGGCTATACTATCAGGTGTTTCATGGTCTTTCTCTTCACTAGATTAGCCATGCCCAATGTTGTGGCCCGTCAGTGGCCAGCGGAGCTGGCAGCAGAGTTGGACAGTGAGGAAGTTAGGGAGGAGCATGAGCCAGTCCTGGAGACTGGGAAAGGTTCAGATGAGGGCTCTGCATCAGAGCCAAGGCCGTCTGACAGTGATCAGGTGCCTACGGAGCTAGACAGCAGTGAGGCAGAAGAACAGCTAGAGCCTGTTCCCAGTGTGTCATGCGCAGAGCTGCCAGAAAAAAAGAACAATTCAGGGTAGACTTGGGAGTAAAGTCACAGGTGGAAGGTGTTTGGCCCCTCCTACAGGAAATAAGACAGGAGCGAAAGGGGAGTGGGCTTTTTCAGGAAACAATTCGTTATGTCGGTCATTAGATTCATTTCAGAATGTGACAATCTGTCCATGAATGTCAGAGACTCTGTGTCCAGTCTGGTAAGTTCCCCTTCTACCCCCTCATCTAAGTCATTTTAAAAGATATTGAAGAATACCGGGCCTAAGATGGAACCTTGTGGTACCCCACTGCTTACTTCTCTCCATGTAGACTTAGACCCACTAAAGACTACTCATTGAGTATGGTTTGTCAGCCAGTTACAAATCCATCTGGTGGTTATGCTATCTATGCCACTTTTTTTTAGCTTACCAAAAAGTAGGTTGTGGTCTACTTTGTCTGTCTTGCTGAATCCTAAGTATATTATGTCTACAGTATTTTGCTGGTCTACTAATTTAATCACTATGTTGAAAAATGAAATAAGTTTGGTTTGGCATGATCTGTTTTTAACAAACCCATGCTCACTTCTAGTTATTACTTTACATGATCACTCTTGTGCGACTATTATATGTACAAAAATGGAAAGAATCTAGAGAAATGGTTGGTGAACATGACAGAACTAGCAGAGATGGCAAAATTAGCTTGTTTGATTTATTAGTGACTGGAAACCTTTTATGGACTTATTTTCACAGTGTTTTCTAATGCCTATGTGTATTTACCCACATAGTACAGCTGTAGTATTTTTTTTTCTTATCTTTCTTACTCTCCACTTATTGGTATTATTATTATTATAATTATCATTATTTTGTTCTTTGCATGTGCACTGAGAGATTCTGCTTTCGGTATTCCTTGTATGTCTAATCACACTTAGCAAAGAATTAAATTCAATTCAGAATAATTAAAAAGGTTTACAGATTATAATAGCGTTTCCATGAATTAAAAAAATATCAACAGAATCTTTAAACACCAGGTGATAATATAATAATGAACTGTTGCAAAGTATGTATTTTAGTGAAATTCTGTCCTTTCCTAATAATTTCTACAATATAGGAATAGCTGCCAAGAGAAGTTCATATAAGATTCACTAAGAAAGCAATCAAAACACAAATACTACAGATGGCAAGAGATAAAACATTGAAATATAAAGATAAGGAGATTGTGGTCCTGAAACAAGTACCAAGAAGAGTGAGAGAGATGAGAAGAGAATATCAATTTTTGACTAAAATTTTACTTTAAAAAGGCGTTAATTACAGATGGCTGATACCAGAAGGTCTCATGTTTGTATAGCAAGGACAAAGAAACAGAATAGATTCAATTGAGAAAGCAGAACTATTTTATGCAGAATATTTTAGAGGGAAAGAGGAGACACAAAAAGAAGAATCATTAATTGAATTCCAAGAGGAATGTCTAGCAGTGACTGAAAAAGAAGAAGGTGTGGAGCCTAGAGAACAACGAGAACTGAGATCTACTAGAGCAGCAAATCATTCTTATAATGTATAAATATGGAAGAGAAAAAATTGATTACAATTAATATAAATGGACTCAAATCAGCTATTAAAAGAAGGAAAACATTTCATAAATTAGAAAAATTAAAATTTGATATCATCTGCCTACAAGAAGTATATATTAAAGAGCAACATGAACAAATATTGATACAGCTAAAGCTAGGGAAAATATTTACTGTGTTGACACGATGTAAGAAAAGAGGAGTGGTTTTAAATATTAAAGATACAATTCCAGCGGAACAAATTTATACAGATGATGATGGAAGAATCTTGATGGTGGAAATTATGGACAACAATATGAAAATACTTTTAATAGCAATTTACCCTCCAAATGACAATCAAGAAGAATTTTATAGAAAATTACACATGAAAATAATTGGATTGGACTATGTTAATATCTGCATGATGGGATATTTTAATGGAATAGTAGATGAGAAATTGGACTATAAAACACAAAAAACAATAAAACAAAGTAGAAAGACTCTTCCAAAATCCTTTTTTAAAATGATAGATGAAATAGATTTAAAAAATGTATGGAGAGAAAGAAACACTAAAACTAGACAATATACTTTCTACTAAAATAGACACTCATTATGGTCTACAATAGATATGATATGGATGTCAACGGAATTGATATTTAACATACAGGAAATTGATATAGAAACAAGTACTTGGGCAGACCACAATCCAATGACAATTAAATGGAAAGGACAAAGTAGAAGATCTAGATGGACTTTAAACAATACCATATTAAAAGAAAAGAACTTTGTACAGAAAATGGAGAAAGAATTGGCTTTCTTTTTTTAAAGAAAACAGAAAAGGTGACACATCAATGCAGAACCTTTGGGATACAATGAAGGCCTACCTAGAGGCTTGATAAAAGACTGTACAAGGAAAAGAAATACTAAGAAACGACAAGCTTCTAAAACATTGGAGGATGATTACAAGAGACTTGAAAAAGAGTTACAGAAACTTCCACAAAAAAAGGACATTAAAATAAAAATGGGCAAAATTAAACATAAAATGGGGCTAATGGAAAAGGAGGAACTAGCACAAAAACCTAGAGGTGCTAAACAGAACTACTTCGAAGATGCAAACAAACCAGGTAGATGGTTAGCGTATAAACTGAAAAAAGAGAGAGAATCAAGAAAAACAATGCAACTAATAGACGATCAAGGGCAAATTTGCTATGGAAATAGAGAGAAGAAAAAAATTGTACAAGATTATTAGGGAAAATTGTATGAACAAGAGAACATAGAGGAGGGAAGAGTCAAAAAATACTTGCAGAAAGCAAATGTACCCCAGATATTTAAAGAAACTGAAATGATGCTAGGAGGGAATATAACAATGATGGAATTAACTGAAGCACTTAAAAAACAATATAATGGAAAGGCTCCAGGTCGGGATGGACTGCCAGGAGAATTTTATAAGACATTACAGGAATTGTTGAATCTTCCATTGTTAGAAGTTATGAACGAAGTCATGTTAAAGATAAGGATACCCAAATTGTGGTCAGAAGCATATATTACGCTTGTGCCAAAGGAGGACGATGATCCACAACAAATTAAGAACTATAGCCCTATCTCCCTGCTAAATTCAGATTATAAAATCTTCGCTTCAATATTGGCAGAAAGACTTAAAAGATATTTAAATAATGTTATCCACCCTGATCAAAATGGGTTTCTGCCAAAGAGACAAATTAAAGATAACCTGAGAATAATTCTGGACACTTTGGAATATTATGAGGCACACCCTGAAAAACAAATGGCCTTGATATTTTTAGATGCACAAAAAGCTTTTGACAACGTGAATTGGCGATTTATGTTATTACATTTGGAGCAGATGGGCTTTGGTAAGAAATTCATTCAAGCCATAGAAGCTATATATCATAAACAAACAGCAAAGATAATGATAAATGGGGAACTGACAGATTCTATTGATATAAGGAAAGGGACAAGACAATGTTGCCCACTGTCACCTCTGTTGTTTGTGTTAACATTAGAAGTCTTAAATAGACACACAGACAGACACACAAACAGACACACACACACACACACACACACACAAACACACACACAGAGAGATTGGCACAAGATCACCTTTCTACCTTACTGTCTCAGAAAAGGAATTGTTTGTTACATTATTTTCTAAATGTGCAACCACTTCTCTTTATTTCCATCTTTCCAAATAGTCTATGCATTATCTGTCCAAAGAATAATAATTTAAGCCTGGTAATATGTGCCTTGAGTGAAAACTGTACATTAGTTTGTTTAAGCATGAAAAAGCATCTATACGCAGAACTTGCAAACAGATTCAAAAGAAAAAAAATCCATTCTTATTAGTCTGTTGACAAAAACGTTTACACTTTCTTTATTATTATGGTTAAAATAACTTAAGAGATTTGCCTTGTATGTTACAAGTTTGTACCTAAGGAAATTGGGATGGGTGGAAGGAGGAGGGGGAGGAAAAAGACTACTTTCCTACTGCACTAGGAAAATATGCCTGGAAACTATGTTTGCAACCATCGAGTAAAAATCCCAGTATGTTGGCATTTTGTCCCCACATTTTTCCATGTTGCAAAAAGTCATACTGGAAAAGATAATCAAAAAACAGAAATAGATTTTTAAAACAATGCAAAAATTATGGAATGAATGGTGATCTCTGCTCTAAACAGATCTGTGGTTCTTCAACAAATAACAACAAAGTTGCTCAGGAATAATCAAAAGAGCAAAACCACAAAAAGTGGGAATAAATAGAAAGACGTTAGATTAACTGCATGTTTTCCTCACCTCTTTCTTTGCGCCATTAACTGCAACCTGCTCAGAAGTATCTTGGATGCCTGCAGAAATACCACTGTTCTCTGGGACGCTAACATCTCCCACCGAAAAGACAGGAAAGAGAGGCCTGAGAAATCGGAACTCGCTACTTAAGGATCCACCAGTCAAACAAACATCATAACGGTAAGTCCTGGAAAGTGACCCATTCTGTGAATCAGCACAGTTCCCTGGAGTATCAGAACCAGCAGGTGGGAAGTGAGGAACAGCTGCAGTAAAATGGCTTTGTGGGTCCTTCTTGAAGATTTTGACCACAATAACCACAACAATGCAGACCAGGAACACAAAGGAGACTGCAGCCAAGCAGATCACCAGATACTTGGTCAAGGTTTTATCTTCTTCCGGTTCTTGCACACTGACATCCACCCTCCTCAGGAAGGGATCCGAAAAGCCATCCACAAGAAGAACATTAAGCAACGCCGTGCTGGTCTGCGGAGGAAGGCCGTTGTCTCTGACCAGTATCACCAGCCTCTGCTTACTTGTGTCTCGCTCATTCAGGACTCTCCTGGTTTTCACTTCCCCATTCTGCGCTCCTATGCTGAAAAGGGCTGGGTCTGTGGCCTTCAGCAATTCATAGGAAAGCCAGGAGTTTTGGCCAGAATCTCCATCCACTGCAACCACCTTGGTGACCAGATAGCCGGCCTCGGCTGACTTGGGAAGCAGCTCATTGCATGGGGATGTGTTGTTCTGGAGGGGATACAGGAAGAAGGGAGCGTTGTCATTCTCATCTATGATGTGGATTCGGACAATCACTTCTGAGCTCAGGGAAGGAGAACCACCATCAGATGCCCTCACAATGACTCTGAAGCCTCTTATCTGCTCATAGTCCAGGGATCGGAGGGCATACATGTTTCCAGTTTCAGAGTTGATTGAGATGTAAGAAGTCATCATGCCATCACCTTTCCCAGGCAGAACTATGTAATTCACTTTAGCATTCAGGGTTGTGTCTAGATCCAGAGCATGGACTGAGCCAATGAACAAGCCTGGAATATTATTCTCCCTGATTTGCATGTCATATGAAGACTTTTCAAAAAGGGGAGAATTATCATTGACATCAGAGATCTGAACATTAATCAATCTTGTTGAAGTGAGCCTAGGAGCTCCCCAGTCAATGGCAGTGATGGTGATGTTGTATTCAGTGACCGTCTCTCTGTCTAGGGGACTTTGGAGCACAAGCTGATAAAAGTTGTTTGTGGTGGCTTTCAGCACAAAAGGGAGATTCATCTGCACGGAGCAGACCATTTTGCTGTTGTCTCCAGAGTCTTGGTCTCTCACATTGAAGAGGGCCACTATTGTGTCCAGGGGAGAGTCCTCCTTTAAAGGGCTGATCAGAGATATGATGGACACTTCTGGGGGATTGTCATTCTCATCTTCAACCTCTATCAGTGTCTTGCAGTGCCCTGAAAGACCCCCTCCATCTGTTGCTCTGATGTTCATGCTATAGCTCTTTTCTTTCTCATAATCAATCTGTCCACAAACAGTTATTTCACCAGTAATTTCATTTAAATAAAACAAATTGTTTATTCTTTCAGGCACCTGATGGAACGAGTAGAGGATTTGCGCATTTGAACCCAAATCCAGATCTGTAGCTTCCACCTTAATCACAAGAGTTCCCTTAGGGAGATTCTCCTTTATTCTTGCCTTATATTCAGACTTACTAAACAAAGGAAAGTTATCATTAATATCCAGAACATTAATATTAATTTGAACTGTGCCAGTTTTCTTTGGAACTCCTCCATCAATAGCCAATAGAATCAATTCAAGGTGTGACATCCTCTCCCTATCTAATGTTTTCTTCAAAACAAGGTATATATTGTTATCCCCGTCTTCATTCTTATATACTTCCAGGTGAAAATGTTCATTGGGACTAAGAGTATAATTTTGGATGCTATTTTCTCCCAAGTCCTCATCTTGGGCAGGTTCCAAGGGGAACGTTGTACTTTTAGGAACAGTCTCAAGAATGTCTACCTCCACATTGTTTTTCCAAAATTTGGGTGCATTGTCATTCACATCTTCTATCTTGATTTCAAGATTAAACATATCTAAGGGGTTTTCCAAAACAAGCTGAGAAAGAAGTAGACAAGGATCATCCTGGCCACATAAAGCTTCTCTGTCTATTTTATCATTAATCAACAGATTCCCAGTTTGAATATCAAGGTGGAAGTATTCCTGAGTGCCCACAGCAACTAAATGTGCTTTGCGTGTGGTAAGCTCCCCTGTTTTCAGTTTCAATTCCTTGAGCACATTAGCCACCAGAAACCCCTTTTTCTTTTCTTCAGGGACAGAAAAGCGAATTGAAGCACACATTACTCTAAGGAATGAAAAAGAGAGAAGGACATACAGACCTTGCCTTTTCCAAAAGCCATTCTCCATGATTCCAGTCTCTTGTAGGCTGAAATTCTGCCCCAAAATTCAGTCTTTTTTCCTTCCTTTATGATTTAATTGTTCAAACTGTATCAAATTGTATAATCTGCAAACGTTTCACTGCCAAAGAGTCCTTTTGTTCTATTTTATATTACTGTTCTGCCCTAAGTCTGAGCGAGCAGACCAGAACTAAATTTCTTTGCTAATATTGCCACCATGTGGTGAACTAGGCAAAAATTATATTTGTACTGTTTAGTCATATTCAATCCATTTTTATCTATCCACTAGCTAGCCTACCAAACAGATTATTTTATTAACTATTTAATTATATAGAAAAACAGTGGGAATCTGCACAAAAGAACATCAACATTATTGATAAAGGTTGTAATCAAGTCATTTCACAGTTGAGTTTCGAATGACTGTGGGCATATCCAGTGACTCTTTAGGTAGTTTCTGTTGTGTGGGAATAGAATAGAATAGAATAGAATAGAATAGAATAGAATAGGTTGGAAGGAATATTGGAAATTTTCTAGCCAGGAGACCCTCTATCATTCCAGAAAAACTACTATATCTTCTTATAAACCTTTAGTGATAGAACACCCACAGCTTCTGAAGGCTGTTCTACAGATTGATTGTAAGGAAATTTGTCTTATTTCTAGGAAAAATTCTTCTTGTCTTGCATTCAGGTACTTTGGACAATAGGTGACCCGCTCTTCCTTATGGCATCTCCAGAGGTGGTATTCAGCTGGTTCAGCCCAGTTTAACCAAACCTGTTGTTAACTTTGTGTGCACTTCAGTGAACTGGCTGGCCCTGCCCCTCACCTCCCCGGCACTCCTTATCTCGGCCAGCATCTCCTGAGGCCATTTTGGCATCTTGGCACTCCTCTAACCCCCCCCTCCAAGCAAGTGATATCCATGCAGGCAAAACCCCAAGGCAGCTCTGACAAGGCACTTGGCAGGAGGGGCTGGAGCTACTAAACAAACAGCCAAGCTAAGTGCCTGAAGGACCCCATCTCATCACTAGGAGTCCAGGCGCCTCAGCAGGCAGTGGGTGAGGTCTCAGCTGGGCTTTTTGGCAGGCAACAAGCCTCACAGGGGGCCGATCTAGCACCTGGAACTGGCTCTGCCCTATGGAGGATGGGGGCATTTTTCAGGTTCTTGACAAGAGGGACTCAGACCTGGTAGGAGTCATAATCCACGAGCTGCTACTGATGCTGTGCAGCTACCCGGGCAGCCTCTTGGTGGGTGGTGGCCTGCAGGTAGGTGCAGTGGAGGTGTGGTGGTCCTCCATCCCTTCCTCCATGGATCTAGATTAGTTCCCTTCCTCCTCATCTGCTGGTGGCCCCAGAGCTGCTACCATTCCTGCACCTGATTGAAGCTGCCCTCCTGGCTTGCATCTGCCACCTGGGCACACTGTATGTGGTGAGGATGAGGCTCGGATGCCTTCAGGACCAGCTCTTGGCTACCACAAGGCCCAAGAGAAAGCATCTGGTCTGGGCACACAGCCCTCCAAGACAGAGCCCTTCCAGGGAGGAAAGCCTTGGACAACCAGATCCATCACAAAGGCCTCAAGGGGCTTCAAAGCTTCCAGGTGCCTCCACGATCACCTCTGCATTATTCAAACCTTCAGCTATTTCATACCCCTTCTTTAGCTATTTTAGTTGATGTTACTAAGCGGTATTGTTTTCCTCTTTTTGACCATTTGTTTTTCATGTTTCTGGAAGTCTTCACCTCACAGTTCCCCAAACCCCGAACAGATTAACCATTACATTACTTGTATCACTCTTCACCAATTGAGACTTGATTGTAAGCTGCATTTACAAAACCTTCTTTTTTCAATCAATGTATTCAAATCTCATTTAAACAGTTTTTAATTTACTTCACATTCCTTCTCCCTAACACCCATTCAATAATCTGCAACATTTAAACACCTTTAAATTGCTTTCTTTCAGGAAAATTGTAGAGTTTTATTTTAAGGCAGCATCTATTTCAGAAACTTCTCTCTCTCACACACACCCAAAATCTTATGGAGGGTAAAACTAAGACAAGTTGGTCAATATATCACCTAAATAAACCAGTTCCCTGGAAATTCACAATAAGCTGTACATTACTAAGCTGTGATTGCACAGTGGTTAGAAGTTGCAGGCTAACTCTGCCAATTGCCAGGAGTTTGATCCTGACTGGCTCAAGGTTGACTCAGCCTTCCATCCTTCCGAGGTCAGTAAAATGATCCAAATTGTTGGGGGTAATATGCTGACTTTGTAAACCTCTTAGAGAAAGATGTAAAACACTGTGAAGCTGTATATAAGTGCTAATAGACAACCCTTCATTTTGAAAAATTAATTATTTCCGAGTCATTCAAATTATATAGATTTATAACTTAATTATATTAATAATTATTCTCACCTGGGATATGTGCTCATTTTCATCCGATTGATTAGGAAGATCATGGCAATCATTACGAATCTGTGGATTCAGCAGAGTTTTTTGATGCTCCATAGTAAAAACAGGAAAGAAAGGCCTAAGGAATTTAAACTCACTGCTCAGAGACCCATCAGCTAAGCACACTTCATAGCTGTAGGCCTGGGAAGATGCCCCAGTATTAGGATCCACACACTTGTCTTGCAAATTTGGTCCCCCAGGGAAATTCCCTGCGGAATGAGAACTTCCTATGAACTTCCTTTGCTTCTGAAACTTGGTTGCAATAAACACAGTGACAGAAAGCAGAAAAATGGATGAGATGGCAACCAAGCAGATAATCAGATACAGTGTTAGAGTATGATCTCCTTCTTGCGGGACTTCATCCTTAGGATTATCCATAATTTTCATGTAAGGATCAGAGAAGCCGTCCACTAGAAGAATCCTTAGGGTCGCAGAAGCAGACTGAGGAGGATACCCATTATCCCTAACTGCCACAATAAGAGTGTGTTTGAAACTGTCTCGGATGTTCACCGGCCTCATGGTTTTCACCTCCCCATTCTGAGTCCCAATAGCGAAGAGACTCGGATCTGTGGCCTTCAGCAACTGATAGGAAAGCCAAGAATTCTGCCCTGAATCTCTGTCCACTGCCACCACTTTGGTGACTAGGTAGCCTGTCTCTGCTCCCCTGGGAACCAGATCATTTGATGGAGAAGTGCTGTTCTGAAGGGGGCAGAGGATGAAGGGGGCATTGTCATTTTCATCTGTGATAAGAACTCGGACCATCGTTTCTGAGCTCAAGGGAGGTGAGCCCTTGTCTACAGCCCTCACCACCACCTGTAAATCCTGTATATCCTCATAATCTATAGATCGAATGGCATACAAGTTCCCAGTTTCAGAGTTGATGGAGATGTAAGATGATGCAGGCTCTTCTCTGATCTCTCCAAACAAAAGAGAGTAGGTTACTTTGCCATTCTGTTCTGTGTCCACATCCACAGCATGGACTGATCCAATGAGCAGTCCCGGAATGTTGTTTTCTCGTAAGTGCAAATTGTAGAAACCTCTTTCAAACATTGGAGGGTTATCATTGACGTCTGAAAGTTGAATGCTAATAACTGTCATTGAAGTGAGTCTGGGAGAACCTTGGTCGGTGGCTGTGATGGTGATGTTATAATGTGACATTTGTTCTCTGTCCAATGGCTGTTGAGTCACAAGCTGGTAGTAATTGCTCTTTGTGCGTTTCAGTTGAAAAGGTTGATTTGCATCAATGTTGCAGGTAGTTCTGCCATTATCTCCAGAATCTTCATCCTTAACACTGAATACAGCCAGCAGTGTTTCAGGTGGAGAGTTTTCTGGTAAGAGATTTGCGATGGATGATATAGTTATCTCAGGGTAATTGTCATTCTCATCCTCAACATCAATAAGGACTTTGCAAAATGCAGACAATCCCCCTCCATCTGCGGCCTTGATGCTGAGTTCATAATTTTGTTTTTTTTCGTAATCAATTTTCCCTACGAGCATAATTTCCCCAGTATGATTGTTTAACCTGAATGATTGAAGTACATCTGCTGGTGCTTGGCTAAAAGTGTAAATTATGTGAGCATTGGATCCAATGTCTTTGTCGGTGGCTTCAACTTTAGCAACCAATGAACCTGGATGACTATTTTCCATTAGCTGCACTTTATACACTGCTTGTACAAATTGGGGCACGTTATCATTGGTATCCAGAATATCAATAATTATCTGTGCTGTGCCAGTTCTCCTTGGGATCCCTCCATCCACAGCTTCCAGGGTGAGGATAAACTGAGGGATCACCTCGCGGTCTAATGGTTTTGCCAAAAGTAGTTCTGCATATTTGCTGCCATCCTTTTGACTTTGTACGTCCAGCTTAAAATATTCGCTTGGGCTAAGTATGTAGTTCCGGATAGCATTTTCCCCTGTGTCTAAATCGTGGGCTGCCTCCAAGGGAAAACGTGCATTTATGGGAGTCTGTTCAGGTATTTCAAAAATGAATTGATTCTTAGAGAACATAGGGGAATTATCATTGACATCTTCTACCTGAACTTCAATTCTGAACACTTGCAAAGGATTTTCCAATACAATTTCAAAGAACAAAATGCAGGGATCATTCAGACCACACAAAGATTCTCGATCAATTTTATCCCTCAATATTATATTCCCAGAATGAGGATCCAGTTGGAAATCCTCTCTGGAGCTCTTAGAAATCAACTGTGCTCTGCGAGCAGAGAGCTCCTTCACATCCACTTTCAAATCTTTTAGCACATTTGCTACTATTGATCCAGCTTTCTTCTCCTCAGGCACTGAATAGTGGAATGGTTCACACAACATACCAGAGCTACTTAGAGAAATAAAGAACAAGACCACTTGCCTGCTAGTAGGAGATGCTTCCATTTTCTCAGCCTCTATTTGCGAATATGATTCTTTGTAAACCAGCTCCTACAATTTCTTTTATATTTTTGATCAGTATTTTTTGGTATTCATTCTCAAATATTTTCTTCAGAAATTTCTCAAGGTTTAATTGAGAGCTGTTGCCTTTTGTTCTGAGAGTCGTTTTTCAAATGACTAGATCATTTCTGTAAGTAAAGATATCTCTCTTTTTACTGTTTGGTGCAATAGCACCACCTTGTGTTTAGAGTAAGATGTAACACTGAATTTATGAAGCTCTTTTGAATAAACAGAACAATAATGTAGATTTTCTTCTAGAAGAGCCATATTATGTATATGGAATAGATATGAACCCAAACCATGGCCCCCCAATTTCTTTAGTAATTCTAGTACAAGTAGTATTTAATACCAAAGAAATAGCAGACCATTTTTCTGGTGGTCTCCATTCTTTTATTTGTAATTCAAAAGAAAAAGTGAATCAATTAGAGAGATGAAAATAATAGGCAAGTCTCCCTCTTTTTTTCCCTCTCCACACCCAGTTTTACTTGAAGAACAGAAATATATATAAAAAGCAGCACTTTTCAGATAAGGAATGCAGGTCAAAAAACTGTACTAAGGAATTGGTTAAAGAACACCTAGCTGTTCTGAAAGAGTTCAAGTCTTCAAGACTGGATGGTTTACACCCCAGTGTGCTAAAGAAGCTGGCATACATGATCTCAGAACCACCAAATGAAATCTTTCTGAGATTCTAGAGCATAGGGGAACTGTCAGAGAATTGTCAGAGAGTTTATGTGGTTCCAATATTTAAAAAAGTGAAAACGATGGAATCGGGGTAAAATTCAACAGGTTCTGACAGGTTCTGGAGAACCAGTAGTGGAAATTTTGAGTAGTTCGGAGAACCAGAAATGCTACCTCTGGCTCACCTCAGAGTGGGGTGGGAATGGAGATTTTGCAGTATCCTTCTGCTGCCATGCCCACCAAGCCATGCCCTCAGAACCAGTAGTAAAAACAATTGAATTTCAGCATTGCGATGGACCCAGGAAACTACAGACCAATCACCCTGTTCTATGTTCTAATATCTGTGAAAATTCTGAAAAAGTAATCAAACACCATGTTTGTGAGCACATAAAAATGTGATCACTAGAAACCATCATGGGCTTCTTAAGAACAGGTCACATCAAATAAATGCCTTCTTTGACAAAGTAATAAATTAGTAGATCAAAAAAGTGTTGTGGATAGAGTATACTTAGATTTCAGCAAGTGATACTTTGGTAAACTAGATCATAGCTTACTTCATTGACTAGTGTGGAATAGACAGTAACACTCCACATGGATTTGCAGATAGCTGACCAACCACATTCAATGTATTGACCTCAATAGAACTACATCTAAGTGGAGGGAAACGTGCAGTGGGGACAATGGACAGCCATCTGTCTGAAATGGTATAGAGCAGTGATGGCTAACCTTTTTTGGATCGTGTGCCAAAAGTGGGGGAAGCGCAAGGGGGTCGTGTGTGGGTGTGCCCACATCCATAATGCTATGTGTGCGACACCACCACCATCATCCCCGTGCACATGTACGTGTGACCTTTGCCATCCCCCTGCTTTTGGACCTATTTTTCACCCTCCCCGTGCTCCAGAGGCTTTCTAGGAGCCTGGGGAGGGTGAACACAGCCTCCTCAGCCCCCACGGAGCCCTCTGCAACCTTTAGAGAAGCCTCCTAAAGTCTCCGGAAGGCAAAAAATGGCTCTATGAGCAACCCAGAAGTTCGGGAATGGTGACTTCCAGTTTGCCTGTACAGCCGTTTTTCACCCTTTGGAGCCTTCAGGAGCCTTCCCTGAAGGCTCCAGAGCATGAAAAATGGCCAAAAAAGAAGGCCAAATCAGCTAGCCAGTGCATGCATGCAGGCTCGAGCTGATAGGGCAATGCCTCATGTGCCCTAACAAATGGATCTGCGTGCCATAGGTTTGCCCTCACAGGCATAGGGTCTTCTGCTCTAGTAGGGGTTTGGACTAGAAGACTTCGGAAGTCCCTTCCAACTCTGTTATTCTATATTCTAAATTCGCGTTTGATCCAAAAGTGAGGGGATTTGCTGACACTTCAGAAGGTAGACTCAAGATTGAAAAGGATGTTGATATTGGGTCTTCTCCAACAAGATGCAGTTCAGTGATGAGAAAAGTAAGGTCCTAAAACTCAGCAGGAAAAGTCAGATGCAAAGGTACAGAATATGCAGTATGTGGCCCAATTGAAGTAATTGTGAGAGCAATCTAGGTATCCTGATGGACCAATACTTAAAATATGAGTCAGCCGAATGCTGCCCCTACCATAAAACCAATGCAGTCCTGGACTGCATCAACAGGAGGATAGCATCATGATCATAAGCAATGATAGCACTATTCTATACCACACTGGTAAGGCCACATTTGGACTGCATCCAGTTCTGCTCAGCACAATACAAAAAAGATGCTGAAGCCCTAGAAAAAGCAACAAAGATAATAAGGGATCTGAAGGCTTTGAATTGTTTACTTGACTTTTTTTGGTTTCTTGCATATTGAAATACACTTTAAAAAATCTGGAGGCACTTAGGACCCCACGGAAACTATCACCCAAACAAGTCCGATGGGCTCAATACTTCAACAATTTTGATTTTGTTTTAAAGCACATTCTGGGGGGGGGGGGAGAACTTTTTAGCTGAGGCCCCCTCCAACATGTCTCAATACAAATGCGAACGGGAGCACATAGTGGACAGCATCATTCCCTCTACTGAAACCACTGCCCAAGTGACCACCAAGTGGCAAGACTGGGGTCCTAAGCGCCTCCAGTTTTTTGTGGTAGGTCCAGACTTCGAATGGTTTCTGGCCCCCTTCCAACAGGTGTCTCCAGGTTAGCAGTGTCCAAACGGGCTGTATGAACCCCCGTTTCAAGCTTTTGTCAATAATTTTTTTTGCAATTCCTCCATTTTGCATGGGATCATTGAATAAACTTGGGGTTTGGGGAGTTTTACCCCTGGGAGGGTCTCAATGCTGCAATCAGTATCACGGTGGGGGTGGGGGTAATTTATCGGAAGCTTTTTCATTGAAAACGTCCTTAAGGTATTCTTTAGGGATTTTCTCTTCCCCCTTAATTTTTTCCTGAGCTGAAGCCACTAGGTTAGGTTCAGCATTGGCTATGTGGGAGACCCTCCCCTTGCCCTCCGGGGGTTTAGCGGAACAGATGTGCAACCATCCTTTCCTCCAGTTCACGTATGGGTTCCATTTCCATAGCCAGGATAATCCTAGTATGAGGGATCGATCCATCCCAGGTGCAATGATGAAACTTAAGGTTTCTTAAGTTCCCCCATCCACATATCTACTGGTTCAGTCACAAAATGGGCAGGAGCCTCCCCCCCCCAGCTACTGACCCATCCAACTGGCAAAAGGCAATGGGCATTTTCAAAGTTCTCAGTCTTAAGCCCATTTTCTCCACCACTTCAGGGCTAATTATGCAATGCATGCATCCAGAGTCTAAAAGGGCCAGCATTTTCACTTGGACTCCAGTAGAGGGCACTTTCAGTTCTATTGGAATGGTCATGGGACTCGATCGGGGACTTACCAGATGTTTGTCATCGGAGTCACTTTCCCCTGAGAGAGAGAGGAGGGTTCTTCTTCCCTTAGGTTGGGAGGGAATTCTTCAACTTTCATGGCAGTGTCCTTTCTTTCCCAGGTTGTTTGTCTGGCTTCCTCTCCCCAGCGGCAGGGGGCTTTGGGACAATTTTTGAGCGGAAGTTTGCTGCTCGTTGCCCCTTCTTCCCACAGCGAAAACAAGCAGTAGACGAGGGCTTGCTTGCAGACTAACTTTTGGCTCCCTTCAGAGCTCCTTGGGGGGGGGGGGGATTTTTACCTTTCCCACTGTCTTCCTGGTATTTATCCCTGGCTAGGTCGATCTCCACATCTGCTGCCAATTCGTACCAGCGTTGCAGGTTGCACCCCTCCCTGTTATCACAGTTTTGGTATATATCTTGGTTCAGGCCATCCATAAAAGTGTCCAGCAAAGCCTCATCCGACCAACCCCGCATATACACTGAGTTCACAAAACTCTTGGATGTATTCAGCCACTGGATTTTTCCCTGAGTAAGGGTTTTCATCTTGGTTCTGGCCTTTTACTTGGTGAGCGGGTCATCAAAGCATTTTCTCAGGGCGGCCATAAACCTATTATAGTTCCTCAGCAGAGGGGAGTCATTGTTATGCAGAGCGACCATCCAGGCTGCCGCTTTGTTCTCCAATGCCATGATAACAACTCTTACCTTGGCTTCCTTATTTGGGAGATCCTCCCCAAACTGTTGCATGAAATTCCAGTCCTGCACCAGGAAAAATCCTAGCTCCTTTGGGTCTCCTTCACATTTCACGCCAAGAGGAGGAACTTTTGCCATCCGGCATCTACGGGGGGGGGTGTCCCCCCCTTGGAAGGGCTCTTGCAGCTGCTGCTGCTGCTGTGGCTCTCCCATCCTGATCAGCTCCGCTATCTGCCCCCAGGGCCCCCCCTGAGTGACACAGGTCCTCGGCAGGTTTCTCTTCTTGATCAGGGAAATCAGCTTCTCTTCCAGACCTACTCTCACGAAAACGACATTTCTCCCAAGCCTCCTGGAAGAGTTTCATAGTGTGAGACATCATGAGATCCTCTTCTTCAGCTTCCTGCCAGGCAGCTACCGGTCGCTGACGTCAGGTTGTTGAAATTCCAGCCAGAATTTCCTCAAGATTATACTTCTGCCCCACTCCCAACAACCACCTGGGGCAGACGAATCTTTCCTCCAAATTCAATTCTGCCATCCGCTCTGTCTCCAAGGGACATGAGGATCTGGCAGTCCCCATGTCCTCCTCCTGGTAGCTGCCTGGGTTGGACATTTCTTTGAAGGTTTTGTTTTTATTACACTCCCCTCGGAAGGTAGCTCTGGGATGAGTGCGAAAGTCAGACCTTGCTTATTGTCAGGCACTTCAGCAACCAAGAAAGAAACCACTTAACTCCATTTGTAGAATTAAGAGTAATTTTACTGGTTATGAAAAGATAGCAGTGAAGTAAAGCAAGGTCTGAGGGAAAAATGTGAGAAATCATACATATCAAACATTTGGCCAACCCCCTCCCCCCAACAACCCCCATTCCATTGCCCAATCTGCAAATCCCTTAGGTGTCATGTAGGTGCATCTCCAAGAAGCATCATCAGGTTGGTGTGCAGGATGGTTGGCCTTGACCAACTCCAAACACCGGCCATCAGCATGTGCAGAAGATGGCGAGAACAAAACTCCCTTTTTAACTATCACTCCTTTACCAATTATTCCCATCTCAAATATCATGCCCCCCTCCCCATTTCTATGGCAGCTGAAAGCAAATAGCGAAGCAGAGGCTGACAGAAATGGTGGTTGCACATTCATTCCACAAAATCCCCAGAGGGGAAGGGGAGGATGTCCCACATAGCTAATGTCGAAATGAACCTAGCTGCCACAGTGCAGGAAAAGATTAAAGGGGAAGACAAAATTCCCAAAGAATTTTGGGACCTCAAGGAGGTTTTTAGTGAAAAGGCCTCCAACAAACTATCCCCCCACCGTGCCACTGACGGCAGCATAGAAATCTTCCCAGGGGAGAAACTCCCTAAGCTTCATATATACTCGATGATCCCACATGAAATGGAGGAATTACGAAAGTTCATTGACAAAAACTTAAACAGGGGTTTCATACAACCAGCTAGGCCACTTGTGGCCGCACCTGTATAGTTTAGAGAAAAGAGAGATGGCTCCTTTCATTTATGTGTGAATTGCAAAAACCTTAATGGAATTTGCGTGGAAATATATACCCTCTACCTCTCATGAAGGATATGTTAGCCCACTTGGGGAAGGGGAAGATTTTTTACCAAGTTGGACCTAACGGAGGCTTACTAAAGAGTCAGAATCAAAGAAGGGGATGAATGGAAAACTGCTTTCAACTGTCCTTTGGGATGCTTCCAGTTCAGGGTACTCGTGTTTGGTCTGCAGGGGGCGCCAGCAGTTTTCATGCAATTAATAAATGAAGTTTTTCATGATCACCTGTACAAGGCCCTTTTAGTCTATCTCGACGACATCCTTATCTACATGGAAACACGTGAGGAACATGTGACTTTGGTCCGCTCAGCCTCAAAAAACTCCGAGCCACTGAACTTTATGTGAAATTGTCTAAATATGAATTTCATCAGAAGAAGATTGATTACCTGGGATACTGCATCTCCCACAAAGGCATCGAGATGGACCCGGCAAAAGTCCAGGCCATTACTGATTGGGCGCCTCCTCGCACCCGCAAGCAATTGCAAAGTTTTCTGGGATTTGCAAATTTTTATCGTCAATTTATTCCCTCATTCGCTAACATCACTCTGCCCATTACAAATCTAAAATCTAAAGGAGAAGCAAAACCTAGGCCGGGGAAGCCTTTGAACTGGACTATGGAGTGTCAAGGCGCTTTTGAGAAATTAAAGCGACCCTTTGCAGCAGAGCCAGTTTTGAAACACCCTGATATGGATGCACCATTTGTGGTACAGGCTGATGCCAGTAACATGGTGGTGGGGGCAGTATTACTTCAAACAACGGTGAAGGTAGATTGCAGACATGTGCTTACACCTCACGTAAGCTGCTTACAGAGACAGAAAGGAGATTGGCCATATGGGAGGAGGAAGCTTTTGCTGTTAGATGGGCTTTGATGACATGACGACATTTCCTGGAGGGGGTGAAACACCCTTTTGAAGTATGGACTGATCATAAAAATTTAGAAGCATTGAAGACCCTGTGAAAACTGTCACCTGAACATGTGCGTTGGGCACAACACTTCAACTGGTTCAATTTTAGCCTTAAATACATCCCGGAGAAGGGGAGGGAGAACTTTATGGCTGACGCCTTGTCCAGGCTTCCCCAGTACAACAGCTCTAAACTGAGCGTGGTTCATTCCAGCTAGAAATATTGCTGCCCCAATGATTACTAGAGCCAAGGCCCAGTAGACTTGGATGTAACTACAGACCTAATGAACAAACTCAAAGATGGCCTTGAATCCAATGACTGGTTCAAGGAACATTCTGATGAATGCACCATGGCAGATGGACTGGCGTGGGTAGGAGCTAAACTGTATGTTCAGGCTGACCTGAACCCTGTCATACTTCAACAGGCCCATGATTCGAGAATGGTGGGCCTTTTTGGATTTGTAAAGACTTTGCATCTGATTAAGAGGCAATTTTGGTGGCCTTCATTGAAAAAAGACATTGAGTCAACAACATAGGCAGTTGTCCTGTCTGTGTGGCCACAAAAAGACCACTGGGGAAGCCCCAGGGTCTCCTCCAAAGTGTTGCCTGTCCTGGGGCCCCATGGAAAGAGATATCAATGGACTTTATTGTCAAGTTACCAGAAAGTCTGGGGAATACCGTTATTTGGGTTATCAAATGGATGCAGCGCACCAGGCTCAAAAATGACAAGCGCATAAGAGAAGGGTTAAGCCGAGGCATGCCTGACACTGCACCTCGTTAGACCTAGAGGAGTGTAACAGGTTCCTCATAGGTCAGAAAATAGTTCTTTGAATCGGCTTCAGGGGAGGCAGAATGGCAACATGGCTACCATCAAGCTGAGGGCTGCTGGCCAAAGCATCTAAGCAGGAGCGATGTATGAAAGGAATGTGAAACCTGATAAGATTTAATTAACCAACTGACATAAATCAGAATTTGGGAAAGGCAAAGAACCTTCTGAGTATAAATAACATTGAGGGATAGATTGGGATTTTGGCAGAAAGAAAAGAAAGAGGGGGGGGGGGGAATGGCAGTTAAAAATAATCAAGCCCAAAAAGAACTGCTTGTTTTAAACAGCTTGGTGACAGAAATGAGGAATACAGAGAATTGACTAACCCATTGAAACACAAACTTTGAATTTGGACTTAAAAAGATGGTGTCCTTAAAAGAGATTAATTGACAATGGAGAACTCTATAAAGGAATATAAGATGAAAGTTAAAAACATACCAACAAGACTTGCTTTGTTCAAGTTTTTGTCCTAATTAACATATCTAACTATTTTCTCCCTTATAAGCTAATCGTGTCTGAGCAATGAATGAAATGTAAAGCTTGGAAAGAAGATTTTATTAATCAATGGACATAAATAAGAATTTGGAAAAAGCAGGAGGGAGAGGAGAAACGAAAGTTAAAAGCATACCAAGGAGACTTGCTTTGTCTGAGTCTGTCTGAGTTTGTTCTAATTAACACATATTTTAAGCAATTCTAATCAATGAGAGGTAGAATGTAACAAGGAAAAAATCAAGAAAAAGCACTAGCCTGGATTTAAAACTGGATTTAAAAATATCAAGCTGTATTGCTGAAAACTATCAGCAAAGCATTTGCCGGAGGAAAGAACAAAGAAAGTGAAGTGATTAAGATGTCCCTCCCCCTTCTGTTCCTCTCCATGTTAGCTGAACTGAAATATATAGCTGGATCCGAGCCTCTCTGTTTTAACTGAACTAGAATATAAGTTGGACTGGAATTGCGAAATAAGAAGAATCTTGGAAAATTTGGAACTTAAATTATAATTAACTGTATAACTAATTGTAACTTTGGACCTGGACATTATGGAAAGGTGGGAATTTGAAGAATTACGTAAAATTATAAAAAATATGCATAAATCATTAAAATTAAGTTTAAACAGAATTTTGAAGTCAGAATCTGAGGAGAAACAGGAAATGAAAGACGAAGATGGGGAGGGAAATGAAATGGTAGAAATGTGGAAAATAAAAAGCAGAAAAAAGATTTCACTGAGTTTGACAGAGGCATAGGGAAAACTGAAGAGGGAGGATATGTCCTAACAAAGGGAAATAAAAAGAAGACAAAAGATTTCACTGGGCTTGACAGTGGCTTGGGGAAAATTGAAAAGGGTGGACATGTCCCAACAAAGAAAAGGGAGGTGACAGGAATAGAGAATTGGGACAAAAGACTTGTTAGGGAAAAATCAGATATTTAGAAATTGTTATGTGGAGAATATAAAGTTGAGGTTTGTGATTTACTCCTTTACATGATAATTAAACTGAGTTGCTAACTGATTGAACAGGATAATGGAAAGATTATTAAATAAAGGTTAAAATATATGAAATATTATATTACATGATAATTAAACTGAGTTATTAATTGATTGAATATGATAATGGGAAGACAATTAAATATAGGTTAAAATATATGATATATGGATGCATATAGAATTCTTAAGAAGATGAATAAAGTGACATGTGTATTACTTGTTATTTTACGTAGCAGATCAATGGAATTGTAATGATCATCGCGCAGTAAGGACTGTTATTTAAAGACAATTAAATGTAAGCTAAGTTAAGATAAGGAAAATGGAGGGGGAACATGAAATATACTTATAATGAGATTATAACAACAGAATTAAAAATTTGGGGTGGGTAATAATGTATAACTATACAATATTATGATGAAAATGTTAGGAATTGTAGTCAGGTCCACATTCCAGCCAAAAATATGTGGTTTTTTAAAAAAAAAATATAATTGCTATATACGTATACTTTTTCCCCTTCGGTTCTTTAAAAAAATGTTAAAATTAAAGATGTTTATTTACATGAAATTATAAATACCATCAACATAAAATGGAGCTTGCTCAGAGGCTGTCAAGTAAATGAGATGAAGAGTGTGGAAGAGAGGAGAGAGATAAGGGAAGAAGAGAGGGTAAGGAGAGAGGGTAGGGGGGAAGAGGAGGAGAGAAAGTAGGAGTGGAAAGGGGAGAGAGGAGAAGAAGAGAGGAAGGGGAAGTAGAGAAGATAAGGATGACAGAGGGAAGAAAGGAGGTAGGGAGGAGGAGGAGAAAGGGAGAAGAAACTGATGGACAGGGTACAAATATGGTGTATGGAGAGCAGAGGAGCTTTACAGTTGTGGCCTTCCCTGGAACAGGTCTCCCTGAACTCAGTTACTCAAGTCCTTGTCATGTCTTGCCTGGATTATTGCAATGTGCTTTACATGGGGCTACTCTTAAAGCAGAACAAAGAACTTGCTGGTTCAATACCATCAAAGCTGATACAAAGATGAACATTCAACAACTGTAAGAAACTGTTCTTGAGAGGATAGCATAGAGAGCACTTCCCTATAAAACCACCAAGAGTCAGAGAATAACAGAATAACAGAGCTGGAAGTCAGATTGAACATTTACTACTACTACTCTTGAAGTGCATCCCAGAAGCTTCAACTGGTACAAAGTGCGGCAACGTCTTTGGGGACCCCTATAATGTCTCATGCTATACCACTGCTTCACAAACTACACTTGGTGCCAGTTTGCCTCCAGCTACAGTTCAAGAGTTATGAACTTTAAAACCCCATGGCATCGGTCCAGGTTACTTGATGAACTGTCGCATCCCATGAAGACAACCCACCCCACTACTTGTATCAGCAGAGGAGGCCTACTGCAGATCTCATTGGTCGAGCAACTTTGACTGGTGGGATCCAGAAGAAGAGTCTTCCCTGCTGTAGCCTCTGGAACATCCTGCATCCCAAAGTGAGATTTGCCCTCATGCTTCTATCCTACCACAAGAGCTGAAGACTTGGCTCTGCTGGTTGGCCTGGGGTCTCAATAGGGGAATAACACACTGGAGATCGTTACTGAATCAACTAGCTGACCTCACTTCCCCCCTGCACTTCCTGCTCCCCATCCACTCATCTCTTAATACATATTACTTTACATACGTACGTGCGTGCGTGCGTACGTGCGTACACAAACACACATATTGTTTGTGAACAGAGTTGGTTCTGGGTATCATCCACATTAATCCAATTCACAATAACAATATTAGTAATCTCTGTCACATTTCTCAAATTTAAGTAATCCTTATTATATTGTTCAAACATATATTCAAAAAATGTCTAACTCCTCATCTTTATCTCTACCTTCATCTATATCTTTCTTGTTCTATCTAAACATTTCTCTATTATATATGAACAAATTTAACTAAGTTTCAATAATATTGATCCAATTTATGTTAACATTATTAATAATGTCTATCCCATTTATCAAGTTTATATAATCCTCATTATATTATTAATACATCTCCTCTTTAGCACTTCAATTCTTATCCATTTTTCCATTTTAATCCAATTCACAATAACAGTATGAACAAAGTTAACTAGATATCATTCATGTTGATTCAATTCACATTAAAATTATTGATTATCTCTATAACATTAATCAAATTATATAGTCTTGTTACATTGTTTAAATATACATTGAAAGAAAAATACCTAATATCTGTAAACCTCTAATCTATTATTTTTATTCAATCTATAAGCAATTTATCTTTTAATATTTCCCCTAATTTTATTTCTGCCTCTCTAGCTCTTAATAGGCTACTTTAATATTTAAAGAGCAATTTTTTTACCCATCATCTCTTCTTTTTTTATTGCTTCAATTCTTATCTATTTTTTAATTCTGCTCCCACATTCCTCCTTTTTATCTCTATTTTCATCTATCTCTTTTTTGTTCCCTCTGAACATTTCTCTCTTCTACTGCCAATTCTCCCAATTATCTGTCCTTGTCCTGATCTCCTTATTAAAAGTATCTTCCTGGCTCTCCAATTGTTGATTTGTCTGTTTTGTTTTCTTCAATATTTTTTCCTTTGTCAGCTGGTTTGTCAGTCCCCTCTTTTGCTCCAGTGCTTGGTTTATTTGTTGATATAGCCAATCCTTCTGTTCTTTCCGCTCCTTTTGCTGGTCCTTTATCTGGTTTTCCTCTTGATCAAGCTGTTGCTTTATTTGCTGATTTTTCTGATCCATATTTTTTCTGTATTCGTATTCTACTTACTGACTTTAGTGGTCCATGTCATCCAATCTTTCTGTTATTTCCACCAGTTCATGTACATTTTGGTCTTTATTTCTCATTCTTTGCAAAATACAATCCGCTTACTGATCCATACCATCAATTAAGTTCAAAATATTTTGAAACACCAAGACTATCTGATTAAAAGCGTCTCTCATTCCCAGCACTGTTCCTTCAACTCCAGCCATAGTTACAATAAACATAGTGTAAACAATCACGCCTCAATCAAATCCAACATTCAGGGAGTCCAAGATCCTGGGAGTTTGCTTTGATAAATAAGACTCTCCTCTCCAATTCCCACTGCCTTCTTTCCAGCAGATACTTATTTCACTCAATCTCCATTTCTTTCAGAACAAAATCAATTTTCGAGAGGTATCAATCACAAGCAATTACTCAGTGCTCTGTTAATCCAAAATATTTTCCAAGTTCTTTAAGTCTACTCTGTATTTTTTTGGCTTTTATTTCTAGCTTCCCAGGATCTCTGTAAGTTTCCTTCTGTCAGTAGATGGTGATCTCAACTTACTTTTCAACATAAATCTCTATAAACATTGTATTTTCCACGGCTAGCAAAATCAATTTAGAGTCTCTTCTTTAGGGTTTTTTTCTTATCCTTGGGGTAATTTTAAAGAAAAAAGAAGAATCTCACACAGCAATACAGTGTCTATTCACAGCTCTCTGGCTCCTACACTGTCTTGGGTATTCTGGCTGGTTGCTGCTTCATGGCAGCCATTTTGACTGCCACTACACCTCATCATCAGATGAGGGGGTTTCCCAGTCAGGGAGGAGAGATGCGGCTCTCCTCAACCTGCAAGGCAGTCCCCCTTTACTTCACCCCCCCTTCAGGGGGCTATGGCTTGAATTTGAGCCTCCTGATGGGGAGAACTTGGAGCAGGATCACAATGGTTGCTTTCCTCACCTCCGACACCACAGGAAGTTCCCCATTTTTCCGTTTATATTTATTGTTTTCATTGCTATGCTACTGTTTGTTTTCATTTTTTTTATCATTTTCTCTGCTTTCCTGTTCTAAGCCTTAGTGAGATGGACAGCAATAAATTTAACAAATAAATAAATATCCAACACATTCTTGCCCAGCGCACCCTGCAATATCAATGTCTATGATAGGATTGCCCAATTAGAATCAGCTCAGGTTGTATTTACCACCATTGACATGTTACAATTTGCATCAGGTCCCATCAGGGGTGGTATTCACTTACTTTCCCTATCGATTTGCAAATGTGAGTATGCGCATCCATGCATGTGCTCGACCACACATGTGCTTGACCATGTATGCGCCCGGCCATCCACAAAAAAGTGTGCCCCTCTGGTTGAAGAGTCCTTCATTGTCTCTCCAATAGTAATAATCTTCTATGTCTCAGATTTACCCACCCTTTCAGCCAGGTAAGTACAGATGCCTAATAATAAAGCTCCCGATCTGGTAATCTAAAACCTCCATTGTTTTTAGATTCTTGCAGCATTTTCAATCTTATTCTTGCTCTTTGCCCCTGCCAAATGTATTTTAAAATTAATTTGTTCAATTCATTGAATTTTTTTGTCTAATTTTATAGCAATTGTTTGAAACAAAAAAAGTAATTTTGGCAATATATTCATTTTTATAGTAGCTATTCTTCCTACTATCGATAATTGCAAGTTCTTCCATTTCTCCAGATCTCATTTAATTTGTTGCATTTCTTTTGTATAATTATCTTCTTTAATTGTTGCATATCTTGCTGTTAAGTAGATTCCTAAATATTTTACGTTCTTCACCACCTGAAGATTTATTTTTTTAGCCAATTCATTTTTCTGTTTATCTGTAAAGTCTTTGAATTTTTGTTTTTTCTTTGTTTATTTTCAATCCTGCCACTTCTCCATATTCTTCTACTTTTCTTATTAGCTTGGGACCAGTTTGTAGTGATTCTTCTAAAATAAATACCAGGTCATCTGTGAATACTTGTAATTTTTATTTTTTATTTCCATCCCTTTTATAACTGAGTCTTGTCTAATATTTCTATTTAGCACTTCTAATGTTAATATAAATAATAAAAGGGATAATGGGCATCCTTGTCTTGTACCCTTTCTTATATTAAAATTCTCAGTCAAATCCACATTCACAATCACTTTTGCTGTTTGTCTGGAATATATTGTCTGAATCATATTTATAAATTTTTCACCAAAGTTCATAAATTTTAATTGCTGTAGCATAAATTGCCAATTTAAATTATCAAATGCTTTTTGTGCATCTAAAAAAATCAACGCCATTTGTTTTTCTGAATGCACTTCATAGTATTCCAATGTATCTAAAATGATTCTCACATTATTTTTAATTTGTCTTTTCTGTAAAAATCCATTTTGGTCTGAATGTATAAATTCATTCAAATGTTTTTTAAGTCTTTCCGCTATTATTGAAGCAAATATTTTGTAGTCTACATTTAATAGCTAAATTGGCCTATAATTCTTTATTTGAGTTAAATCCAAATATTCTTTTGGAATTAGTGTAATATTTGCTTCCCTTCAAGTCTTTGGTATCTTAACTTCCAACAATGCTTCATTGTAAACCTCTAACATTGGTGTACTTAATATATCTTGTAAATATTTATAAAATTCTGCTAGCAGTCCATCTGGCCCTGGTGTTTTATCATTTTTTTTTTGTCTTTTAATCACCTCTGTCATTTCCATCATTGTTATTTTTTCATTTAGCATAGTTTTCACCATTTCAGGTACTTTTGGTAATTCTGCTTTTCCTAAATATTGCAATATTTTTTCCTCTGGCACTTTTTCTTGGTCATACAATTTTCTGTAAAACTCCTGAATTATTTTCTTTTTACTCTCATTTTGGTACTATAGGTCTCCCTTCTCATTTGCAATTTGCTTATCAGTTTCTCCTATTTTTCCTTTTTCAACTTGTATGCTAACCATCTTCCTGGTTTATTTGTGTTTTCAATTTTTTTGCTCTGATTTTTTAATTTATTGTGCCAAACCTTTTTCCATTAGATTTATGCTTGATTGTTTCCCTTTGTAGTTTTAAATTTCTTTTCTGCAAATCAGTTTCAAGTCTTTTCTAGTATCTGTTGATGTTGTTTCTTCTTCTTATTTTTCTCACTCCCCCTAACATATGCTTTGGTTGTATTCCATATATTTTGTAATGAGGTATATTCTTTTTTATTCCATTTGAAGAAAAATTCAATTTCTTGTTCTATTGTTTTAATACATTCTTTATCTTTTAATATTGACTGATTCAGCATCCATGTTACCTTTTTCTTTTCTCCCTTACAACTCACTTTTATTGGACTTATGGTCATCTGATAAGTTTGTTTCTATCTCTATCTCTTGCAGATTTGTGCTCAATTCCAGGGACATCCATATCGTATCAATTCTGGACCATGTTTGGTGTCTATTCAAGAAAAATTTATACTGATTTTTCTCTAGGTTTATTTCTCTCCAGGTATCCTGTATACTTATTTCTTTGGCTATTTTGAAGAAAGTCCCATGAAGAGTCCTCCTTACTTTTTTTAAAACTTATTTTACTACTTTTATGGTCCAATTTTGTATCTGCAATTGCATTAAAGTCTCCTATCGTACATATATTTTCATAGTTCATTTCAATTATCTTCTTATGCAATTTTACATAAAATTCTTCTTGTTTGTTATTTGGTGCATAAATCGTTATCAGAAGTATCTTTGATTTATTACTAATTCCAGCATAAAGATTTTTCCTTCTTCATCTGTTTACATTTGTTTGGCATTTATTGTTTCTTTTCTCTTTTGTTTTGCTAATGAAGAACAAACTTTGTTGGGTTTTAATGTGAACTTCTTGGAGACAAATTATATCTAATTTCAATTTTTGTAGGCATGTTAAAAAAATTCATTTTCATAGGACAATTCAATCCATTTATATTAACTGAGAACAGTTTAGGTTCAATTTCCATCTCCATCACTTATATATGTCTTGCTCTTCTGGTTGTTTTTATTTCTCTCTGGTCTTTTGATCTCACTCCTTCTCATTCTGCTTGCTCTACTTTCTCAGCCTCACTTTCTTCTTGTTATATGTTTATTGTTCTCTTAATGTTAATGTTCTCTTATTAGTTACTCTTGTTTCTTGTATTCTATTTTTCTCTTGTTTCCTGTCCCTCATTTGCACTGAAATGGTAGTCATAAAATTCTAACACCTTGTCTAACGTATCCAATCTGTATCTTTTTTCATTCCAAATTCCTAATATCCCCTCAGGTACCAACCATCTAAAATTTATATTGTGCTTAATTAATTTCCCAGTCAGGAATTGGTATTGTTTCCTTTAATCTCTAACTGTTCTCAGAACCTGTTTCAAAACTACAATTTATTTTCCTTTGTATTGCAATGGTTCATCTCTTGCCTTTTTAAGTACTTCTTCTCTTGTTGATTTTTTAAATAAATCTCACATGGACCTCTCTTGGAAGCTTATGTCTTTTCACATAGCTCATATGTATTCTGAATATTTCATCCACCTCATTATCCACCTCTTTTTTATTTAAATTTTAAGCCCTGCTAATAGCTCTATCATCATACCTATAAGGTCTTCTCATTTTTCTTCTTCAATATTTTGGAATTGTATATAATAAGCCACCTTCTCCATTTCAAGCATTATTTCTGAGACTGTAAGCTGTTTATTTTCTTGCATCAATCTTTGATTTAGATTTCATCTACCTTTTCCCCTTCTCGTTCTGATTTATCCTCTATTGTCTAAATCCTTTGTTCATTCTTTATCATTTGCTGAAAATTTCCTATTATTTCATCCTAATTGTGCATTTTTCCTTCATCTCTCCCATACCATTCTCATTTCTCCCATCTAATTCATTTCAGTGGGATTTTTTGTCATAGCTTCTTGTATTGACTGAAACATCATTTATAATTGAGAGGTATTCATTTTCTCTTGTTGTAGCATGGTTTCTATAGATCTCTGACTTGATGGGCTAGAGATCCCATGCATCCTGAAGAGCATGTTAGGGATTTATGATTCAGTAAGGGAATATCTGGAGGGAATACCTAGGTCAGTTTTAGATTGGAAAACCAGTGCACATTACTATTACAATGGTTTGACAGAATGATTGGATATATCAGATTGGTTCCTGAATGCTGCTGGGAGATTTATTCCTTGAATCTCAACAACAATGTTGAATATGTTTCATTGGCAAATACAACATTCAGTATTTTCAACTATGCAAATTATAATTAATCAGAAAGATACTTTTAATACCCCAATCTACTACAACAAAGAATTGATCATTTATTGCCGTTGAACCTGCACATCCCAATAAAAGTTTCTTACACTTTGAATCTGTGAGTTTTATGGAGGAAGCCTTTTTCAAATCAATCTTGTCATTAGGTTTGTTGTATTCAATGCTGTTATTTGCCTTAATAGCTACTTCTTCAACATTCCACCCCCATTGTTTATTTTTCTTTCTGAATCAGTAAAACAAATGAATTTAGCCAATCATAGATTGATTGGAGAAGATGATAATATCATTAATGACATGATACATATTTTTGAATACATGTTTCAAGCATCCTTTATGCTGTGCTATCAATATTAATATTTAAGCCATAAGACTGTGTGCTCTCTCCATTGCTTTGTTCTCTCTATATCAATGACTGCACCTCAAGTGAACCCTCTGTTAAAGTTCTTTTTTAAAAAATTTTTTATTTATTTTCAAAACAAACATACAACTCCTCCTCCTTTACATACTGTAGAAAGTGTATCAGCTGGTTACAACAGGCTTTTGTGCATCTCTTCCACCGTCATCAAATATAATTCATATTAATTCAGATATCTTAACTCAAATATTTATTATATTACCATCATCATGCCTCCATTTTTATTTGACTATAGTTATTTAAACGTCCTTCATCCTAAAATATACCAAGATTTAATACATAACCACATGCTGGCATTTCATTTACTTATTTGTGAAATCCTCCATTAACATTAAATCCTCATATCCTGTTTTAGCTAAACATCCATAATATTTAATACCAAAATTTTCTAATCCTCCATGTATATAATTTATTATCATTATCCTTTCTTTATTTAACTATATCCTATATCATAACATTAGTTAAAACTTGACTGTGTCTAATTTTGTTTTTTATTATTATTGTTATTAATAATCTTTATATATAGTCCAAAAATATTTCTAACCTCATATCCAATTATTACTTATCATAACAGCTCAACATTGTATACATTACTATCATTATCAATTTTTATTTAACTATACCTATTATCACTGGATTTAACGAGCGATCGTGGGTGCACCTCGTTTCACCCACACAACACCTATCCTCCACGAGCTGCACTGGCTACCTGTCGATCTCCGGGTGCGCTTCAAGGTGCTACTTGTCACCTACAAAGCCCTGCATGGTATTGGATCTGGGTACTTGAGAGACCGCCTACTGCCAATTACCTCCACTCGACCAATTAGATCCCATAGATTAGGCCTCCTCCGAGTTCCATCAGCCGGTCAATGTCGACTGGCAACCACACGGAGGAGAGCCTTCTCGGTGGCAGCTCCGACCCTATGGAATGAACTCCCCATGGAGATTCGTACCCTCACCACCCTCCAGACCTTCCGCATAGCCCTTAAAACCTGGCTGTCCCGACAGGCCTGGGGCTAAAGACCTTAACCCCACCCGAATTGTATGAATGTTGTGCTTTTAACAATGTATTGTCTTATGTGTTTAACTTGGTTTGTCCTCCCTCCCTTTGAACTGTGAGCCACCCTGAGTCCCCCCAGGGAAAAGGGCGGCATACAAATAAAATATCTATACCTATACCTATACCTAACTAAGTTTAGCTAATTTTGAATTATACTCTTCCATCTAGCAACCTGTATCTCTCCAATAACAAAACAATCTTACATCTACTGCCATTTGTGGATCCAATTCTCCAAACATCTTTTTAAACAAGTCTGTACGAAGTCCTCTTTGCACCTTCTTGTTTGTGAGTATCTCTCATATAATGTTGACGCCCTCCTTCTGTTTCCTTTGTCAGCTTATCTTTAATTCTCAGCAGTGTTATCAAATATTTTGCAAATAGTATTTCATAGTCCATAAGTTCTTTAATGCTTTCTTCTCCTTCTATGTCCTGTCCTTTGAAATACGTTTTCTCTCCATTTAATTCCTGTTCGAATATTCCATTCTTTCCTCCCTTAGAAATAAACCAATTGTCATGAATATCAATAAGCCCAACTCTTCCATTTCAATTTTTTGAATTTCCATCTTCTTATTTTGTATTTGATGAACATCCTCAGTTTTTTCATCACATTTTGTTGCCAAATGCACCAAATAGTCCAATTTTCTCTCAATTCTTTCCTCTGTATCAAACACCCTCTTCAAAGCTAAAAGTATCGCTTGAGGAGACACCTGAAGAGATGCCATGTTTATACCCAGTTGTATTTTTTCTTAGAAGCTCAGCAAGATTAAAACACTCGCAAGTGAAAGCAAACTACAAAGGAACAGCTGTACAATCTTATCAGATCTTAAGCCAGAACAGCCAAGCAATAAAAGTGTCGAGATGTAAACAGCCAATTTGTAGCTTACAGAGAGTCAGAAGAAATGTTAGGGTAATCCATCCATTTGAAAAGGTTTACTTAGAATCAATCCATGTAAATAACATTTAGAAAGTAAGATAACCACTGTCCAGAACCATTACAAAAATCAAAATTGCTGCTAAGTTCTTCTATTCTTTGATTTAAGTTAGTTTTTTAAATTTTATAGGCAGTCCATTTTTAAAAAAAACAATAAAAGTTTCTCACCAGCTTAACACTTCTCCTCCATATTGCCCTGACTTTATCAGCCTTGATAGACTGGAATTTTTATTGCCAGCCAAAGACTTTTCCCTTGCTTTTCTCAGAGATTTTGCGATATCCCTGAGATCAGCAAGATGTAATCTTCCTGTTCACCATCTCTTTGGGATGATTTAGGTCCATTGGAACCCACCAGCAATAAAAGTGTCGAGTGCGATCTCAGAGCTTTGAGATCACGCATCGTCTCGTCACGGCATCGGCCCCTAGTCCCACCCCCTGTTAAAGTTCTGAAGTTTGTAGATGATATAATGGTTACTGGCCTCATTTGAGATGGTGATGAAACTGCATAAAAGAAGGGAGGTTGAACAACTGGCCCTGTGATGCAGCTGTAACAATCTGGAGCTGAACATGTTTAAAACTGTAGAGATGAGAATGGATTTTAGGAGGTGCTCTTCTATTCTATCACCTCTTACATTATTAGACAGCACAGTATCAACAATAGAATCCTTCAAATTTTTGGGTTCTAAAATCTCCCAGGATTTGAAATGGACACAACATTAAAACCATCATTAAAAAGACACAACAAAGAATATTCTTCCTGCATCAACTCAGGAAGTCCAGCCTGCCCCAGGAGCTGGTGATACAGTTTTGCAGATGAATTGTTTAGTTGATTATTTGAACTTCTGTATCTGTCTGATTTGGTACAGCAACCAAACAGGGCAAGTACAGACTCCAAAGGATAGTTTAGACTGCAGAAAAAGCAATTGTAACCAGCCTGCCTTCCATAGAAGACCTGCCTATTGCACAGGCCAGAAGGAGGGCTCAGAAGATATCTGCAGACCCCTCACATCCTGGATTGTTTCAACTCCTCCTACTGGGATAGCCTATAAGGCATTATAGGCCAAAATAATTAGACACAAGGACAGTTTTTTCCCTCATGCCATCACTCTGCTGAAAACTTATTTTCACAGTATTTTCTAATGCCTATGTGTATTTACCCACATAGTACAGCTGTACTATTATTATTTTTTCTTCTTATCTTTCTTACTCTCCACTTATTGGTATTATTATTATTACGATTATCATTATTCTGTTCTTTGCATGTACACTGAGAACTTCTGTTTAATCACAATTGGCCAGTATTAAATTCAATTCAGAATAACTAAAAAGGTTTACAGATTATAATAGCGTTTCCATGAATTAAAAAAATATCAACAGAATCTTTAAACACCAGGTGATATGTTACTTTGACGATATATAATAAACTGTTGCAAAGTATGTGTTTTAGTGAAATTCTGTCCTTTCCTAAAAAATTCTACAAGATAGGAATAAAAAATAACCATAATGTGAATGAACTTTTCACAAGAGACACATCAGAGACACAGAGAAAGAGACTGGCCCAAGATCACCTTTCTACCTTACTGTCTCAGAAAAGCAATTGTTTGTTACATTCTTTTCTAGATGTGCAACCACTTCTCTTTCTTTCCATCTTTCCAAATAGTCTATGCACTATCTGCCCAAAGAAGAATAATTTAAGCCTGATAATATGTGCCTTGAGTGAAAACTGCATTGGTTTGTTACATGAAAAAGCATCTATATGCAGCACTTGCAAACAGATTTTTTAAAAAATTTCCATTATTATTAGTGTGTGGAAAAAATTTTTTACACTTTCTTTACTAGTATGGTTAAAATAACTTAAGAGATTTGCTTTGTATAATACAAGTTTGAACCAAGAGAAATTGGGATGGATGGAAGAAGGAGGGGGAGGAAAAAGACTACTTTTCCTACTGCACTAGGAAAATATGCCTGGAAGCCATGTTTGCAATCCCAGTATGTTGGCATTCTGTTCCCACATTTTTCCATGTTGCAAAAAGTCATACTGGAAAAGATAATCAAAAAACAGAAAGAGATTTTTAAAACAATGCAAAAATTATAGAATGAATGGTGATCTCTGCTCTAAACAAATCTTAAAGCCCATCTGTGGTTCTTCAACAAATAACAACAAAGTTGCTCAGGAATAATCAAAAGAACAAAAACACAAAAAGTTGGAATAAATAGAAAGATGCTAGATTAACTGCATGTTTTCCTCACCTCTTTCTTTGCGCCATTTACTGAAACTTGCTCAGAAGTATCTTGGATGCCTGAAGAAATATTACTGTTCCCTGGGACGTTGACATCTCCCACCGAAAAGACAGGAAAGAGAGGCCTGAGGAATCGGAACTCGCTACTTAAGGATCCACCAGTCAAACAAACATCATAACGGTAAGTCCGGGAAAGCGACCCATTCTGTGAATCAGCACAGTTCCCTGGAGTATCAGAACTGGCAATTGGGAAGTGAGGATGAGTAGTAGGAAATTGGGTTTGTGGGTCCTTCTTGAAGACTTTGACCACAATAAACACAACAATGCAGACCAGGAACACAAAGGAGACTGCAGCCAAGCAGATCACCAGATACTTGGTCAAGGTTTTATCTTCTTCCGGTTCTTGCACACTGACATCCACCCTCCTCAGGAAGGGATCTGAAAAGCCATCCACAAGAAGAACATTAAGCAACGCTGTGCTGGTCTGTGGAGGAAGGCCGTTGTCTCTGACCAGTATCACCAGCCTCTGCTTACTTGTGTCTCGCTCATTCAGGACTCTCCTGGTTGTCACTTCCCCATTCTGCGCTCCTATGCTGAAAAGGGCTGGGTCTGTGGCCTTCAGCAATTCATAGGAAAGCCAGGAGTTTTGGCCAGAATCTGCATCCACTGCAACCACCTTGGTGACCAGATAGCCGGCCTCGGCTGACTTGGGAAGCAGCTCATTGCATGGGGATGTGTTGTTCTGGAGGGGATACAGGAAGAAGGGAGCGTTGTCATTCTCATCTATGATGTGGATTCGGACAATCACTTCTGAGCTCAGGGAAGGAGAACCACCATCAGATGCCCTCACAGTGACTCTGAAGCCTCTTATCTGCTCATAGTCCAGGGATCGGAGGGCATACATGTTTCCAGTTTCAGAATTGATTGAGATGTAAGAAGTCACCATGCCATCACCCTTCCCAGGCAGAACTATGTAATTCACTTTAGCATTCAGCGTTGTGTCTAGATCCAGAGCATGGACTGAGTCAATGAGCAAGCCTGGAATATTATTCTCCCTGATTTGCATGTCATATGAAGACTTTTCAAAAAGGGGAGAATTATCATTGACATCGGAGATCTGAACATTAATCAATCTTGTGGAAGTGAGCCTAGGAGCTCCCCAGTCAATGGCGGTGATGGTGATGTTGTATTCAGTGACTGTCTCTCTGTCTAGGGGACTTTGGAGCACAAGCTGATAAAGGTTTTTTGTGGTGGCTTTCAGCACAAAAGGGAGATTCATCTGCACGGAGCAGACCGTTTTACTGTTGTCTCCGGAGTCTTGGTCTCTCACATTGAAGAGGGCCACCATTGTATCTGGGGGAGAGTCCTCCTTTAAAGTGCTGATCAGAGATATGATGGACACTTCTGGGGGATTGTCATTCTCATCTTCAACCTCTATCAGTACATTGCAATGCCCTGAAAGACCCCCTCCATCTGTTGCTCTGATGCTCATGCTATAGCTATTTTCTTTTTCATAATCGATCTCTCCCCAAACAGTTATTTCACCAGTAATTTCATTTAAAGAAAACAAATTGTTTATTCTTTCAGGCACCTGATGGAACGAGTAGAGGATTTGCGCATTTGAACCCAAATCCAGATCTGTAGCTTCCACTTTTATCACAAGGGTGCCCATAGGGAGATTCTCCTTTATTCTTGCCTTATATTCAGACTTACTAAACAGAGGAAAGTTATCATTACTATCCAGAACATTAATATTAATTTGAACTGTGCCGGTTTTCTTTGGAACTCCTCCATCAATAGCCATTAGAATCAATTCAAGGTGTGGCATCCTCTCCCTATCTAATGTTTTCTTCAAAACAAGGTATATATTGTCTTTTCTATCTTCATTCTTTTGTACTTCAAGCTGAAAATGCTCATTGGGACTAAGAGTATAATTTTGGATGCTATTTTCTCCCAAATCCTCATCGTGGGCAGGTTCCAAGGGGAATGTTGTACTTTTAGGAACAGTCTCAAGAATGTCTACCTCCACATTGTTTTTCCAAAATTTGGGTGCATTGTCATTCACATCTTCTATCTTGATTTCAATATTAAAGATATCTAAGGGGTTTTCCAAAACAAGCTGAGAAAGAAGTAGACAAGGATCATTCTGGCCACATAAAGCTTCTCTGTCTATTTTATCATTAGTCAACAGATTTCCACTTTGAATATCAAGGTGGAAGTATTCATGAGTGCCCTCAGCAACTAAATGTGCTTTGCGTGTGGTAAGCTCCCCTGTTTTCAGTTTCAATTCCTTCAGCACATTAGCCACCAGAAACCCCTTTTTCTTTTCCTCGGGGACAGAAAAACGAATTGAAGCACACATTACTCTAAGGAATGAGAAAGAGAGAAGGACATACAGACCTTGCCTTTTCCAAAAGCAATTCTCCATGATTCCAGTCTCTTCCTTGTAGGCTCAAATTCTGCCCCAAAATTCAGTTTTTCTTTCCTTCCTTTATGATTTAATTGTTCAAACCCTATTTAATTGTTCAGTCTTTTGCCATCTTATAATCTGCAACATTTCGCTGCCAGAGTCAGATTCCTTTTGTTCAATTTTGTATTACTGTTTGCTCTAATTCTGAGCAAACAGAACTAAATTTCTTTGTTAATATCGCCACCATGTGGTGAACTAGGCAAAAATTCTATTTGCATGGTTTAGATTCAGTAACACATTGAATCCATTTTTTATCTGTCCTCTAGCTAACCTAGCCGCAGATTATCTCATTAACTGTTTAATTATATAGAAAAAGAAACAGAGTGACAATCTGCACAAAAAATATCAAAGTTATTGATAAAGACTGTAATCCAGTCCTTTCGCAGGTGAGTTCTGAATGACTGTGGGCGTATAGTGACCCTTTAGGTGGCTTCTGCTGTGCACCGATGGATATCAAGTTTAAATCTGTGTAAGGAAATCATGTCTGCTTTGAGGCACCTTGGCAATATCTTTCAAGGTTTTCAGGGATGGAGCTGTGGGGAAATGGGGGAAACCGAAAGCCGTCTTCATGCCATTCTGAGAGATCCCAAGGCTGCAGACCAGGGAATGGAATGCAACACCTATCCATCTACCTAATCGTTACCAAAGGATCTTCTCTGAATCGGACTGGACAATGGGGAGATAACAGGGGTGGACCAGAAAAGGGAAAGTTAACTAGGGAATCTTCACACACAAACTCTTAATTCTGACTTTGTTTATTGTAACCACTTGGCTTTTAGTAAAAGTAACCTTTTTGCTACCAATTGAGTCAAGAGTGTTTCTTTCCCAAGGGATGAAGCTGGACCAGGTCTGGCAATTAAACGTTTGATATGTATATGCTCCTGCCTTTCTGGCTCAGATATTGCTTTCCTTTTGCTGTTTTCACTTCATATCTAGTAAAAGTACTTTATCTCTATTAAAATGGAGTTGAGATTTTCCTTTCTTGATTATTGAAGGAGGCATGCTTGACACCATCTGGTCCTGGTGAATTGAACTTTCTAGCATTATCAGATGTTCTCTTCCCATTTCCTTGCCTAGTTTAATTTGTATTACTTGTCTGTCCCTTATGGTTCTGTTTTTGGCAGGTTGTGTTCTGATCCAGACTTAGCAAAAGCAAGAAACAGACTCCTTGTCACGAAAACACCCTCTTTACTTATGTCGTGTGAATTAATGTCATTCACCCACCAAAAAGTCCAAGCAAGAGTCCTCCAAGGCGGTATCATATGTTTCAGACTATAAGACCCACTGGACTCTAAGATGCACCTAAATTTACAGTAGGAAAACAAGAAATGATGCCTCCGTGCATCATGTTTTCACTCTCTCAGGCACCCAGAAGCACTCTGCAGTGCTCTGCATGGCCTGTTTTCACCAATAACGGGCCTGCTTTTGGCCTGCAGAGTGCTTCTGGGGGCCTGGAAGGGTGAAAACGTGACATGCAGAGGGCTTGGGAGCCCAAAAATGGGCCAGGTTTTGGCAAAAAATGGGCTGTGCGGAGCACTGCAGAGTGCTTCTAAGGGCTGGGGAGAGTGAAAACATGACACACAGAAGATTCAGGAGGCCAAAAATGCCCATATTCGGTCTATGACACACCTAAATTTTCACTCACTTTTAAGAGAAGATAGGTGTGTCTTATACTCTGAAAAATATGGTAAATGCAGCAATATATCTTATCAATTCCTTGTGATAATTGCAAGGCTGTGAGTTCCCAGTAAAAGGCTGCAAATTAGTTCTGGCAAGCAGTCTTTGATGCACAAAACACAATGAGCAAAATCATCAGAAATATGAATTGTTGTCTCCTACAAGAGCCATTCCCCTTTCTTTCTGTTTATTCCCCAGGCAGGGAGGGGCCATTCAGCATCCACAGGTGTTGCTCATACATGCAGCTGTTCTTCCTCCTAACTCATCTCAGCCTCCAAAGGCAGCTGCCTCTCTGGTGGCTGGGAAATGTCAGATGGTCCTGGCTCTATCTCTGTGTCCAACACAGAGCATCCATCATAGCCTTCCCAAGACTCCAGAAATGGCCCAAGTTCCTCCCCAACCTCCTCATCGTCCAAGTCTGTTGCCAGCTCTGCTGGCAGTTGGATGGCCACAAAAGGTAGGGCTATTTTTCTTTTGTATGAAGACAGATGCAGGGAAAGAATTAAGCAGCTCTACTTTTTCCCTGCTGCTTATCACTTGCCATCTTATTCCATTAATAGACCTATTATTTCCTTGCCCGCCCCTCTAAATGTCATGTTTGATGGGCAGCCGGAGAAACTAGTCTACTTCCTGAACCAGGCATGGAATCATTTGGAGCACTATGAGGCAATGTACCAAGATGAATCTGCCCGCATGAACATCATCACTTAGAACCTAGAAAATGAGGTGGCAGAGTGGGTGATATACCTCTACAATGAAGGAGCACCCAAACTGGGGATTGTGGATGTCCTCCTGGATGAACTTCAAGCCAGGTTTGGAGACTCTGCCCAGGTTTGGAGACTCTGAGCAGCATCTGGGATCTGTGCTATAAAGCAGTGCAGCCAGCCAATAACCAAATACATTTGGGAGTTTGGCAGCCTGGCTGGGAAGCTAAGAATGTGGCCAGATTACTTACTGACCTACCATTTCCAAGACAGACTTTATAAGGAACTATACAAAAACTGCCTGCCCTGGGGAATTCCAGACAACCTCAGGACATGGTACCAGCTGGTGAACACACAGGGTCACATCCAATGAGGGCAGGAGATACATCCACCAATGTCCAAGGGATCAACAGACTTCCCTGCCACCCTGAGGGAAAACCCATGGTGCCTGCCCGAAGCCTGCTTCTAATGTAGGAAAGAGAGCTATTGAGCAGCCAACTGCCTGGCTCCACAACCTATATTGGCAATAAGAGGCCTGGCCAGCTGAAGGCCAAGAAGGAACTGAGGAAGGAGAAGACATGGGTGGTGTAGTAGGTCTCTTTCTTCTCTAGCAAGAGGAGGAAATTCCAACCCCAGAAACCCCAACCTGCTCTTCTATGAAAGCAACAGTGAGGGGGAGGACAATCCGATGGTAAGTGGAACTATCACCCCTTTGATGCCCAGGTGGAGGTGCTAGTGCCTCACTCAGATGCAAGGGTCTTTATGGCTCTAGTTGACTCAGGTTTCACCTGCTGCTTGGTCAGCCTGAGAACTGTGGAAAAAATGGGACCAAGACTTAAAAAATTGAGGCAATCTATGAAGTTTGAGCAAGTTGGTGAGGGGCTTACCAGCCATGTGCCTAACTGAACTAGTAACTCTGAGATCAGGAAGCCACAAGGAAACTGTATGTTTCATAGTAGCAGTAGTGAAATCTATTTTTTTTGCTACCGGTTTTGTGGGTGTGGCTTGGGGGGAGTCATGTGACTGGGTGGGCATGACCAACTTTTCTTCACTTTTTAAAGCATTTTTTCCTACCTATTCTCCTGAACTGGCAGGAAAAAAATGCTTTAAAATGTAGGGAAAAAAGGTTCTGACAACTGCATGGCTCACAGCTGATCTGCATGATCAACAGAAGCTTTCCCCCCTCCCCACTTTTTAAAGCATTTTTTTAACTATCAGTTCTGGCGAATAAGTAGTAACAATGCTTTAAAAAAGTTCCGACAATCATGTTGAACAGCTGAGTGACATGGAACCTTTTCCCCCACCTTTAAAAGCTTTTTTTTACTACCGGTTTGCGTGAATCTTAGCATTTTTTGCTACTGGGTCTAACGAACTGGTCAGAATTGGCAGCATTTCACCCCTGCATAGTAGCCCCAAAAATGGCAGAGACAATGATCTCTGGGGTTGGCATTGCTAAAAAAATGGAACCCACTGGTTGACTGGAAAGACAACTGGCACTGGAGGAATAGAGCAGGCAGACTGCAATGTGTAGAGGTAAAATGCAGAGGCAGTAAACCCCCACTGGTTGTGTAGGTAAAGATAAAGGCCATCAACTCATTAACCAAGAGTGGCCAAGAGGGGGGGGGCATCCCTTAGGAATACCAATACCTAGCAGAAGCATTCAACAAATGGGAATTAGACATATTCCCTCCGCATCACCCTACTGACTGTGCCATTGAGATACAATTGGGGGGGGGGATTACTTAAGCCAAAGATGTACTCAATGACCCCAAGAGAGATGGAGGACCTCAGGAATTTCATGGATAAAAATCTAGCCAGAGGTTTCATCCAACAGGCAAAAACTAGGATGGCAGCTCCAGTGTTCATCAAAGAGAGGCAAGATGGTTGTTTGAGATTATGCATGGATTTTGGAGGGATCAATGGGGTTTGTATGGAAAACATGTACCCTCCTTCTCCCTCATGAAGGACACGCTGGGATACCTGGCCAAGGGGAAGGTATTCGCCAAGCTGGACTTGAGAGAAGCATATTACTGAGTAAGAATTAAAGAAGGTGATGAGTGGAAAACTGCTTTCAATTGTCCCTTAGGGTGAATCCAATTCCGAGTAATTCATGATGTTCATGCAGCTAATCAACAAAGTACTGCATGAGTATCTGTATAAAGGGTTGTTGATGTACCTACACAATATCCTCATTTATTTTGAGATGATGGAAGACCATGTGAAACTAGTGTGGAAAGTGCTAAGAAAACTATTGAAACCTAAGCTCTATGCTGAACTATTCTAGTGCAACTTCCACAAAACCAGTTTAGACTACTTGGGCTATCGTGTGTCCAATGTGGGGATGGAGATGGACTGTGGAAAGATGAAGGCCATTCTGAAGTGGCAAGCCCTTCACACCAGAAAGCAACTGTAGAATTTCTTGGGCTTCACCAACTTCTATTGCCAATTCATCCCCTCATTTGCACAGTTAGCCATGCCTATCACCAAACTATTAAAAATGGGCAGAGGGGAAGTGAAGCCTAAACCAAGCCAGCCACTCTCTAGGACTATGGAATGCCAAGCAGCTTTTAAAAAGATTACAGATTAACAGAGTTGGAAGGGACCTTGTAAGTCATTTAGTCCAACCCTCTGCCCAAAGCTTAAAAGCCTTTTGGGGCAGAGCCAACTAAACACCCAGACCCAGAGGAGCTGTTGATAATACAAACTGACAGTGGAATTTCCAGCTGACATTATGGCAAGACAGTGTGGCTTCACAGGGCTTCATGAAATTCTGCCGAATTCTGCCAGGAGGTCCCATGCGGTCAAAATTACCACAGAGCGAAGACAAAGACAGAGGGGACACTCTGTTGATTGCAAGGAGACAGCAATTACCTTTCTTGATCCAGAGAAACCCCTCAAACTGAGAAGTACATGTGAGGTTTGTTAAAAAGACAATAAAAGTTGAAATAATTAAAAAGGAAAGAGATGAACCATTGAAACACAAAGGGAAAGAAATTATGATCCTGAAAAAGGTGCCAAGAAGAGAAAGAGACCTATGGAAACAATATCAATACTTGACAGGACAGTTGATTAAATACAAACTTCTGATAGTTGACACCTGAGGGATTATTAGCCATTTGGAATGATAGATGCTTTCTAGAATCCTGGGGAGGGTGAAAACAGCCTCCCCTCCCGCCCTGGTAGCCCTCCTGGCAGCTTCCCTGAAGATGCTGGAGGGCAAAAAGCAGACCTGCGAGGAATCCGGAAGTTCGGGAATGGTGACTTCCAGTTTGTCTGTAGGGTTTATGCCCTCTGGAGGCTTCAAGAGGCTTCCCTGAAGGCTCCGGAGGACAAAAAAGTCTTACAGATAAACTGGAAGTAACTTCCAGTTTGCTCGTAGGGCCAGTTTTTGCACTCCGGAGCCTTCAGAGTATTATGAAGTACAATCTGGGAGAAAAATGGTGTTGATCTTCTTAGATGCACAGAAAGCTTTTGTTAATGTAAATTGGCAATTTATGTCACTACAATTAAAATGCATGAACTTTGGTGAAAGATTCAGTAATATGAATATGGCAATATATTCTAATCAAAAGGTAATTGTAAATGGGGACATGACAAAGAATTTTAATATAAAGAAGGGCATAAGACAAGCATGCCCTTTGTCCCCTTTGCTATTTATATTAATATTTGAAGTGTTAAATAGAAACATTAGACAAGAAATAAAATGTAAGGAAATAAATAAAAATACAAAGCCTTTGCAGATGACCTGGTATTTATTTTAGAAGAACCACAAGAAACTGGGCCCAAATTAATTTTAAAAATAGAAGAATATGGTGAAGTTGCAAGTTTGAAAATAAATAAAGAGAAAACTAAAATACTAGTTAAAAATCTTGCAGATAAACAGAAAAAAATTGATGAAGAAGATAGATATAAAGATAGTTAGGAAAGTAAAGATGTGCAACCATTAAAGGAGATAACTATATCAAGCTAATGCAACAAATCAAATTAGATTTGGAGAAGTGGAAAAATATGCAACTATCGTTAGTAAGAAGAATAGCTGCAATAAAAATGAATATCCTGCAGAGATTATTATTTTTGTTACAAACAATTCTGATAAAGATAGAAAAAAATTCTTTGAGGAGCTAAATAAAATGGTGTTAAAATATATTTGGCAAGCAAGAATAAGTTTGAAAACAAAGGGATTTTTGTGCTGCTAGATTGGGAGCTATACTATCAGGCCTCTGTACTCACATGAGTGAAAGAATGGATAAGTTTGAGGCACAGACGATTATTAAAATTGGAGGGACATGGAAAAAATAACAAGATATAAAGACATTTTGAATGAAAAAGGGTTAAAACTAAGCAAGAATTTACAAGTCAAGATTTAGCATGGTGGCCGAATGTACAAATACAATCAAGGCATGAGAAAAATGTTAAAAGTCCAATTCTTCTATAAAGAACCAACAGAAATAAATAAGATACTAACAGGGGCAAATGAAAAATTAATTTAAAAAATCTATAGCTACTTACGGAGCATTAAAATGAAAGAACAAGTAAAAGAAACAATGATAGTATGGATCAAAAAATTGGATATACTATAGAGCTAGGTAAATGGCAGAAACTGTGGGATAGGAACTATAAATTAACAATGTCAACTGTATATAAGGAAAATCTATATAAAATGTTTTATAGATGTCACCTACTACCAGCAAGACTGGCAAAGATGTTTAAGAACATCTCCACCAAATGTTGGAAATGTAATCAGATACCTGATTTCTATTATCACTTGTGGTGGACATGTGCAAAGGCAAAAAAAATGGACAAAAATTCATACATGGTTAGAAAAAAACGATAAAGCATAATCTAGACCTAAAATCAGAAATATTTTGGGAGGGGATTTTACCAGAAAAGTACAATAAAGGGAATACATAATTAATTTTACATGTGTTAACAGCGGTGAGAATTGTGTTTGCACAGCATTGGAAAAATGAAGAGATCCCCTACAGAAGAAAGTGCAATAAAAGAATACTAGAATGTGCAGAAATGGATACATTAACACTTAAAATTAAGGAGAAGGAAGAAAGAATATTTTTAACATGGGATTCATTCTATCAATGGCTAACAGAAAGAGATATTAGAATTTTAAAAGCATAAGGCAATGATTAATTGCATAAGAAAGGTTTATTGAAATGAATAAGCAAATATCATTATGTGATTATTATCAATTTTTTGAATATTACTCAAAATTATATTTGTCAAAATTAACTCGACTCAAACAACAAAGTTCATCTAGACATGGATTTTTTTGTTTATTATATATAATATATAAAAGTTCTTGTGGTCAATACATACTTCAAATGTGTGTGTGTGTATGTGTGTGTGTGTGTGTGTGTGTGTGTGTGTGTATATATATATATATATATATATATATATATATATATATATATATATATATATATATATAATTATGTGATTATTATCAATTTTTTGAATATTACTCAAAATTATATTTCTCAAAATTAACTCGACTCAAACAACATTCATCTAGACATGGATTTTTTTGTTTATTAAAATGTATGTGTGTGTGTGTGTGTGTGTATGTATGTATGTATGTATGTATGTGTGTGTATATATATATATATATATATATATATATATATATATATATATATATATATATATATATATATATATATATATATATATATATATATATATAACTAAATTTATATAATATATAAAAGTTCTTGTGGTCAATACACACTTCAAATGGAATTTTACTGCCTTCTAGGAATTGCGTCTAAGCAGCACCAATCACACAGCATACACTTCCTTCTCCCACACCACCCAACGCCTTTCTAAGAAGTGTAGGCGCAGCGTTGCAGCATCCCCTCTGGATTTTTGGAGCAAAATGGCCCCTGTTACCACATGCCTGGCATCAGCTTGCATTATCTATCTATCTATCTATCTATCTATCTATCTATCTATCTATCTATCTATCTATCTATCTATCTATCATCTATCTATCTACCTACCTACCTACCTACCTACCTACCTACCTACCTACCTATCTTATAGATAGAGTTTAATATATTTCAGGTGCCCATTTCCTTCAGGGGGACTGCATGTCAAGATTGAACCACTTTGTTTCTTTCAAACCTAATCCTTTTCAATTTGCCAGTGAACTAGGGGGAGGGAAATGGAATTGGAGAATGTATGCAGAGACCATGAGAGCATGGAGCCAGCAAGGTCACCGCTGCAGGTGCTTGAAAAAGAGACGGACCATTCTCATAACAAAAGACTGTCTCATAATTGGACAATGTGATCAGCCAGTGGTGGGGAGAAGTAGAAAGTATTGTTTACCAGGCCAAGCATTTGCAGAGGAAACTAGAGCTGGTTTTGTTTCTTCAGTATCAACATGGTGTATCGAATAAAGCTTTACTTTTGGAAATTCAATTCTCCCGAGAGTGTTTCCTTGTTTTGGGTTTGCTAATTGGACAATTGACAATTGGGATGAGTAGGAGGAGGAAAAGGAAGACTACTTTTCCTACTGCTCTAGGAAAATGTGATTACAAGTCATATTTGCAGTTGGAGGAAGATAAAGATTGACATTTTCTGTTTCTGCTCTCTATAAGTGGTTGAAATCCCTTTAAGGTGACAAGGCAACTAGGTGGTGTAAATCAAGCCACTATGACCATTCCTGCTTATACTAAGTGTACTAGTCATCCTTGGAAACTGATAATATCCAGTAAATATCCCAGTATGTTGGCACCCTGTCCCCACATCTTTCCATTTTTGCAAAAAAATGATACTGGAAAAGATAATCAAAAAACATCTGTGAACATTTAAAAACAAATAGTTAAACTAGAAGCCAGCATGGGTTTGTTAAAAACAGACCACGCCAAACCAATCTTATTTTATTCTTTGAGAAAGTGACTAAGTTAGTAGACTAGCAAAATGCTGTGGTCATAGTATACTTATATTTCAGTAGAGTATTTGGCAAAGTAGATCACAACCAGGGATGGATTTCTGTACCAGTTGCTACCGGTTCGCACCACACATTGCTCATGCATGCGCAGTGACTATAAATTGTTCTGTGCATACGGAGAAACATGCTAGAAATGGCAGAAGAGACTGGGGAACCAGTTTGAGGGCCTGGCCAGCCTGGGTCACTGCTGGTTCTGGGACCCAAGCTGCATTACTACTTCCAGTTCGGCCGAACACGAGCAGCCCACCTCTGATCACAACCTACTTCTTGGTAAGCTAGAAAAATGTTAGATTGACATCAAAAATTGTGAGTGCTTCATCATTGGAAGTTTTTAAGAAGAAACTGGATAGTCACTTGTTTGAAACAGTGTATGGTCTCCTCCTTAAGCAGAGGGTTGGACTAGAAGACCTCCAAGATCCCTTCCAGCTCTATTCTGATTGATTCATTTTGGAAAGAAATCTCCTGTAGACCGTACGGTAATAATTTGCTTAGTCCAACAATTCTCTGCCTACCTTAAATTTTCATTTTGACTGAAGAAATTACTTGAATGAGTAACGAAATGTCTCAATTTTAATAAACTTTGGTACAGTTGCCATGATTTAACCTTTTTTTCACTGGCCACCTCTGCATTACAAAATACCTTGAAAGGGATCCAGAAGCAGACAGGCAGCCAATGCAGATTGCGAAGCAATGGTATTATATGGGCCATCCTTCAGACCACAAGAATTGCCCATGCCAGTGCACGCTTCACCAGCTGCAGCTTCCAAATTTGAAAAACCTTGCAAATTGTTTCCTTCTGGGAGAATTGTATGATTTTCTTTTAAGGCAGTATATATTTGGTAGTTTCTCACCTACCAAATTACATTTAGTACAATTACAACACAGGATAAATACCTATATAGAAAGTGAAATACATGTAAAAGCGATATAAATTTTTGAGTACATTACATAAACAAACCAGTTTTCTGGAAATTCACAGCAACGTACATTAATAGACAATCTTTTATTTTTAGAAATTAATAATTTCTGAGTTACTCAAACCATATAGATTTATAATGTACTTCCACTAATAATTATTCTCACCTGGGATATGTGCTCTCTTTCCTCCAATTGATTAGGAAGATCCTGGCAATCATTACGAATCTGTGGATTCAGCAGAGTTTTTTGATGCTCCATAGTAAAAACAGGAAAGAAAGGCCTAAGGAATTTAAACTCACTGCTCAGAGACCCATCAGCTAAGCACACTTCATAGCTATAGGCCTGGGAAGATGCCCCAGTATTAGGATCCACACACTTGTCTTGCAAATTTGGTCCCCCAGGGAAATTCGCTGCACAATGAGAACTTCCTATGAACTTCCTTCGCTTCTGAAACTTGGTTGCAATAAACACAGTGACAGAAAGCAGAAAAATGGATGAGATGGCAACCAAGCAGATAATCAAATATAGTGTTAGAGTATGATCCCCCTCTTGCGGGACTTCATCCTTAGGATTATCCATAATTTTCATCAAAGGATCAGAGAAGCTGTCCACTAGAAGAATCTTTAGGGTTGCAGAGGCAGATTGAGGAGGATGCCCATTATCCCTAACTGCCACAATAAGAGTGTGTTTGAAACTGTCTCGCATGTTCACCGGCCTCATGGTTTTCACCTCCCCATTCTGAGTCCCAACAGCGAAGAGACTCGGATCTGTGGCCTTCAGCAACTGATAGGAAAGCCAAGAATTCTGCCCTGAATCTCTGTCCACTGCCACCACTTTGGTGACTAGGTAGCCTGTCTCTGCTCCCCTGGGAACCAGATCATTTGATGGAGAAGTGCTGTTCTGAAGGGGGCAGAGGACGAAGGGGGCATTGTCATTTTCATCTGTGATAAGAACTCGGACCATCGTTTCTGAGCTCAAGGGAGGTGAGCCCTTGTCTACAGCCCTCACCATCACCTGGAAATCCTGTATATCCTCATAATCTATAGATCGAATGGCATACAAATTCCCAGTTTCAGAGTTGATGGAGATGTAAGATGAAGCAGGCTCTTCTCTGATCTCTCCAAACAAAAGTGAGTAGGTTACTTTGCCATTCTGTTCTGTGTCCACATCCACAGCATGGACTGATCCAATGAGCAGTCCTGGAATGTTGTTTTCTCGTAAGTGCAAATTGTAGAAACCTCTTTCAAACATTGGAGGGTTATCATTGATGTCTGAAAGTTGAATGCTAAAAACTGTCATTGAAGTGAGTCTGGGAGAACCTTGGTCGGTGGCTGTGATGGTGATGTTATAATGTGACATTTGTTCTCTGTCCAATGGCTGTTGAGTCACAAGCTGGTAATAATTCTTCTCAGTCAGTTTTATTATAAAAGGCAGGTTTTTCTCAGTGTTGCAGTTAGTTCTGCCATTGTCTCCGGAGTCTTGATCTCTGATGCTAAAAAGTGCCACCAGTGTTTCTGGGGGAGAATTTTCTGGTAAAGGATTAGTGATGGATGATACAATTATTTCTGGAGCATTGTCATTCTCATCTTCAATGTCAACAAGAACTTTACAGTAAGCGGACAATCCTCCTCCATCTGTGGCTTTGATCCTGAGTTGATATTTACTGTTTATTTCATAATCAATTTTCCCTATGAGCATAATTTCCCCAGTATGATTGTTTAACCTGAATGATCGGAGTACATCTGCTGGTGCTTGGCTAAAAGTGTAAATGATGTGAGCATTGGATCCAATGTCTTTGTCGGTGGCTTCCACTTTAGCAACCAATGAACCTGGATGACTATTTTCCATTAGCTGCCCTTTATACACTGCTTGTTCAAATTGGGGCACATTATCATTGGTATCCAGAATATCAATAATTATCTGTGCTGTGCCAGTTCTCCTTGGGATCCCTCCATCCACAGCTTCCAGGGTGAGGATAAACTGAGGGATCACCTCGCGGTCTAATGGTTTTGCCAAAAGCAGTTCTGCATATTGGCTGCCATCGTTTTGACTTTGTACGTCCAGCTTAAAATATTCGCTTGGGCTAAGTATGTAGTTCTGGATAGCATTTTTTCCTTTGTCTAAATCGTGGGCTGTCTCCAAAGGGAAACGTGCATTTATGGGAGTCTGTTCAGGTATTTCAAAAAGGAATTGATTCTGAGGGAAAATAGGGGAATTATCATTGACATCTTCTACCTGAACTTCAATTTTGAAGAATTGAAGAGGATTTTCCAGCAAAATTTCAGAGAATAGAGTGCAAGGATCACTCAGACCACACAAAGCTTCGCGGTCAATTTTATCCCTCAATATTATATTCCCAGAATGAGGATCCAGCTGGAAATCCTGCCTGGAGCTCTTAGAAATCAACTGTGCTCTGCGAGCAGAGAGCTCCTTCACATCCACTTTCAAATCTTTTAGCACATTTGCTACTATTGATCCAGCTTTCTTCTCCTCAGGCACTGAATAGCGGAATGGTTCACACAACATACCAGAGCTACATAGAGAAATAAAGAACAAGACCACTTGCCTGCTAGTACGAGATGCTTCCATTTTCTCAGCCTCTTTCAGGGAAGGTCATACATTCAGTAAGATTCTTTGTAAAGCAACTGCTGTAATTTCCATTATAGTTGTGATCAGAATCCAGTAGGAGTTATTTTTTTTTTTGGTATCCACACTAGAGTATTTTCTTCAGAAATTTCTCAAGATTTAATTGAAAGCTGTTGCCTTTTGTCCTGAGATTCCTTTGTCTAATGACTGGATCACTCTGAAGTAAACGAATCTCTTTTTTTACTGTTTGGTGCAATAGCACCACCTTGTGTGTAAAGTAAAATGTAGCACTGAATTTAGGAAACTCCTTTGAAAAGGACATTTATTGTAGTGTTTAGAATAGTGTGTGCATCTTTTCAAAAGAACAAAATGTTATACAATCTTGGTGTCTTTTGTCATATCAAAATAATATATTAATAACTTTCAATCTAGAGAAAAAAAGATTTCTCCCAAAATATAAGAGCTATAATTTTTGGTATAGTTGTGATATGAATGTGTGTATAAAGTACCCTACGTACAAAGATTCAGAGGAATATCACTTGTGTGTTTTATTTTCACTTGCACCTTTTCTTGTCATAAGTTTATAATGACCATGTAGGTTATATTTGGAAACAATCATGATTTTCACTTCTACTCATATCTAGATATTTTATATTTCCTTTCACAAGGAAATTAAGCAGCCAGAAATAATAATAATAATAAGAACAACAACAACAAAAACAACGACAACTACTACTACTACTACTACTACTACTACTACTACTACTACTACTACTACTGCTACTATGGCACAAACCAGCAGTGGTAATTCTAGTGGTAATTGGCACACTGGGTGCTATTCCAAAAGCACTGGAATTACATTTAAAACAGTTAAAAATTGACAAAATCACCATCAGTCAAATGCAAAAAGCCACACTGCTTGGATCTGCATGCATATTACGAAAATACGTTATGACGTCCTAGGCCCCTGGGTGGGGCCCGACTAGTAACCAATACCAAATCCGGAGAAACAACTGGCCGCTGTGATACAATTGTATAAGAATAATAATAACAACAACAACAACTACTACTACTACTACTACTACTACTACTACTACTACTACTACTACTACTACTACTACTACTCCGCCGTTGCCGGTCCCAAGCCCGGATGAGAAAGGAGGAGGGTTGGGGTCAGGTTGGCATCTGGTCCCATAAAAAAAAACTGCCTACCCATACAATATGATGAAAAAAACGAATAAGAATTCCATACCGCATCGGTCGTCGCAAGGGTTAACAAGGGCCGCGGCGGATGTTGGGGTCCCTGGACATCCGTCGACAAGTGGGCTACAAGTGGACCAGCCAACCAAATGACAAAAATATAGTGCAGATGAAAACTGTGCCATAATGGCCTGTTACTACAACTCAGAGCCAGAAAAAAGAGGCTATTTAAAGCGAATGTTTGAATTATGGAAACAACAATATCCAGATTCAAATGTTAGTGAACAACGACTAGCAGATCAAAGGCGAATTATTATACGGAATAAAGTGTTTAGTGAAGTTGAACTAGAGGAAATTCAGGCAAATTGCAAAACCAAAAAAACAATATCACAAGCAGAAATAACTGATATTCAAGACACAACTAAAGACATTATAGTAGAACTCCCAGAAGAAGCTCTCGGGGAGGAAATAACACCACCACTAGAACCAGTTATCACTGAACCAACTGATGAACTAACTCAAAAACAAAAAGAATTGAAGGATAAGATCATGGAGCATTTTCTGCTTAATGAGGAAAGGCAACGTTTACCATCACTAAAAACTGTGCCTAAGAAAATTTTGGCCCCTGTCATGAAAATGGTTAATGCAGTGTTTCCAACAATTGAATCGGGATCCATCTTGGAAACGAACCAGTTAATGTACAGCGCAGCTGTAATAGTCACTAATGAACTAGGCATTAAAATCAAAGTACCTAGTCACACAACAGAAAAAGCATCAAAGCCAAAGTGGAAAATCCGATTAGAACAAAAAGTCAAAAAATTAAGGGCAGATGCTAGTAACGTAAAGAACATGCATGAGCAACGGCTTAAAAACAACAAAACCATAGATCGGCTAATCAGAAGATATAGATTGGATACAAGAAACATCAATGAAGCTGTAGAGATTGTAAAACAGCGGATAACAGCAACATCTAGAAAAATTGAAAGATATGAGGCACGAATCATCCAATATAAACAAAATCAGCAATTTCGATCAAACCAACGGCGTTTTTATCAAAGTCTTAATGTGAATGGTGACACCAAAAGTGAAAAACCAGAAAAGCAGGCCACAGTTGAATTCTGGAAAGAATTGTGGGGAAATGCAAAGGACTACAATAAGGAAGCAAAGTGGATACATGACTTTGAGAAAAGCATTGGCAACAAACAAATGCAAGTATTAGAAATAACAACTGAGATGGTCAAAAATCGAGTAAAAAAGGTAAAGAATTGGACATCACCTGGAAAGGACCAATTACATGGTTTCTGGCTCAAATATCTGACCAGTTTACATGCAATATTGGCCAGGCAACTGAATGAAATTTTACAAAAGGGCCAAATTGATGAATGGTTGACAACTGGAAAAACATACTTGATTCAGAAAGATGCAACTAAAGGAACAACACCTGAAAACTACAGACCAATAACATGCTTGCCAACAACATTCAAATTACTCACAGGCATTATTGCAGATAACATGATGGATTATTTGGAAAAAAACAACATCTTGCCAGTAGAGCAAAAAGGCAACAAAAGAAGGAGCAGGGGCACAAAAGATCAGCTCCTAATTGATAAGATGATATTAGAAAATTGTAAGAACAGAAAAACGAACTTGAATATGGTCTGGATTGATTACAAAAAGGCATTTGACTCACTGCCACATAGTTGGATCATAAAATGCTTAGAAACAACTGGCATTAGCAAAAATATTACATCCTTTACTGAAAAGGCGATGAAACAATGGAGAACTGAGTTGGCAATAGGGAATGAGATCTACGGAATAGTTAATATCAAGCGAGGAATTTTCCAGGGTGATTCACTTTCACCTCTTCTCTTCATCATCACTATCAGTAATCTTAAAAAAAATGAAATTAGGCTACCAAACAGCCAAAGAAGCTGAAAAAAATTCGCATTTACTATATATGGATGATTTGAAACTCTATGGAAAGTCAGAAATAGAAATCCAATCATTGACAAACACAGTCCGAGTATTCAGCACCGATATTTCAATGCAGTTTGGCATGGAAAAATGCGCCACTGTATCCATAAAAAGAGGCAAAATCACTGCATGTGAGGGAATTGAAATGCCCAATGGCCAACTAATTAAATGCAACGAAAATGAAGCCTACAAATACTTACGCATTCTGCAGTTGAATAACATCAAGCATGGAGAAGTAAAAACTATTGTCGGGCGAGAGTACACCAACAGAGTTAGGAAAATTTTGAAATCTAAATTGAATGGTGGAAATACAATCAAGGCCATAAATACCTGGGCAATACCAGTTATAAGATACACAGCTGGTATAGTTAACTGGACACAAGCTGATTTGGACATTTTGGACTGAAAAACCAGGAAACTAATGACAATGCACTACAGTTTACATCCACGTGGTGATACTGATAGACTGTACCTGCCCCGAAAATCAGGTGGCAGAGGATTATTACAAGTGAAGCAAACAGTTGAAGAAGAAAAACATGCACTGGCTGATTATTTAAAAGAAAGTCAAGAACATCTATTAATCGAAGTAAAGAACAAAAATCTACTGAAGGCCCAACAGACGAAACAAGAATACAGAAAAGATGTGATAAAATCAAGAATGGAGAGTTGGCAGAACAAAGCACTGCATGGCCAATTTCTGGAAAAAATAAAAGATAAAGTGGACAGTGAACAAACTTGGTTATGGTTAACAACAGGTACATTAAAGAAAGAAACAGAGTCACTAATCCTGGCTGCGCAAGAACAAGCTATCCGCACAAATACCATTAAGGCCAAAATTGAAAAATCCTCTGATGATGCCAAATGCAGACTTTGCAAAGAAGCTGATGAAACTGTTGATCACATACTCAGCTGCTGTAAAAAAATCGCGCAGACTGATTATAAATTGCGGCACAATTCAGTAGCACAAATGATCCACTGGAATTTGTGCAAAAATTATAATATTAAAACAGCAACAAACTGTTGGGAACATCAGCCTGAAAAAGTCACCGAAAATCAGATGGTCAAGATCTTGTGGGATTTTCGCATACAAACAGACAAAATACTGGCGCATAATACACCAGACATCACATTGGTTGAGAAAAATAAGGTCACAATCATAGACAAAAAGCCACACTGCTTGGATCTGCACGCATATTACGAAAATATGTTACGACGTCCTAGGCCCCTGGGTGGGGCCCGACTAGTAACCAATGCCAAATCCGGCGAAACAACTGGCCGCTGTGATACAATTGTATAATAATAATAATAATGTATCTTTATAACGGTCAAAAAGCAGCAATAGACATTACTTTTTACAATATATTAAAAATTACTGACATTAAAATATATTTAAGAAGTACTGACATTAAAAGTGGAAAATAAAATGCACGTTCTCAAACTGTTCAGGTCACTCCCTGGTTTACATGGGGGAAAAGCCAATAAGTATGGGAGTAAAAATAATGGTCCAGAAATTGTTAGAGATATGTTGTTTTTCTTGTAGACATTGCAGCAACACAGAATTTTGCCACTGCCTGCGTGGTAGAGGGGCTTGAGTCCTGGGGGAGAAAGTCTACATAAAAATTTTCCGCCCTCCCTGGCATCTCTCTAGTAAGGGGAGAATATATGCAGACCTATGAACTCTGTATAGCTCCCAGTACAATAAAACATGTGAGATATCTTCATCTTCTCCTTTACATACCCATTCTGCTATTGGAGTTCTCTTATACCTGCCCTGGAGGAGTGCTGAAGGAAGAATGTTAAATCTGGCTCTGAAGAAAGCTATTCTTTGTTTTGGGAAGATCAGATCATTTAGATATCTTGCCGATTCCCACACAACCTGTTTGATTCTGTCCGTACTGTGAAGAGACAACCTATTTAGTTCTTCTTGGAACTCCATGTCCTTCATTCTATTGATTTCTACTTGCTTTGCTTGTTCAAAGCCTAGGGACATTAAGAATTCTGGTGAGAGTCCATAAGCACCCAGCTTGTGATTTATTGCCTGTTTCTACAGGGAGGGGAAATTGTCAGTCAACACTATACATGTATTTTTGTACTAGATGGTGGAGTACCAAGATGTGATCCACTGTTGATCTTCCTTCTCTAAAACCAGATTGTTTGTCTTTGATTATCCCCCTGAAATCAGCCAATCCTGAAGTTTATAGTTTAGGTGTTTGGCATACAGTTTACTAATAACACTCAGAAGACTAATGGGTCTATAATTGTCTGGGTCATTTCTATTACCTTTTTTATAAATTGGTATGATAATTGCTACTCCCCAAACTCTTGGCATATGGCCCGTTTTACTGATAAATGTAAACAGAGATGCTAAAAGTGGAACCCACCAACTGGTGTTCTTTTTGATTATTTCTGGCAGGACATTATCAGCATTATCAGGTGCCTTATTAGCCTTGAGGGCTCCGATCAACAGGGCTATCTCTTCTGGTGTAACAGGGGGCCAGTAAGGAGTTTGGTCCAAACTAATTTGGATCTCCTTGGTTACATAGTCAGGGTCTATGTATAAATATATAATATAAATATAAATATAAAATATTCTTCCCAGGCATGAATCAGTACCTGATTAGTTGGGAGTAGGGGAAGGTTTCCCCAATCCTCTGGTAATATACCAAAAAAGGGATGTATTTTTTGTCCTGACTGATGTAATTAGTCTATGCCAAGACTCCTTCAGAACCACACTTTTCTTTTCTTTTAGAAGGGTCTTATATCGTGCTTTCAACTGTTTTAAGAAGTGAGTGTGATCCTCAAAAAGGGCATTTTTACTTTTTTGTACTCCATATTATATATCCTTTTTGGTTGCACACAATTTCTATCAAACCATTTTTTATTCTTTGAAACTGGCCTTTTGAAGTGAGCTAGTATTCTGTTAGTGAGAACCGATTTCAAATTTCAAATATTTGAAATATCTGCCGGACTATCTCATTTCCTTTACATGGGTGATATGAAGCTGGATGGAAAAGCACTATCTGAAATGGAATCATTGTTCAATTCTGTCCATATATAAGATCAAGACATTGCAATGAAATTTGGGCTCAAGCAATGTTCCACCCTCACCACCAACAGGGGGAAAATGGTGAAAACCATTTTAATTCCATACGGAATTAAGATGCGCTATGGAAACTGCATCAAGAGTCTGGAGTAAGACCATCACTATAAATGCCTGGGTAACCTTCAAGATGAGAATCCTTCAAGCACACTGAAGTTAAGAAGAAGATCAGAAATGAATACATCAAGAAAGTGAAGAAGATTTTAAGTCAAAATTCAATGTAGGAAGTACTATCAAGGTAATTAACACCTGGACAATCCCAATCATTAGATTCACAACACTTGGAATAGTGGATTTGACTCAAGCAGAACTTCCTAGCCTTGGCTAGGAAGACCAGAAAAATAATGACAATGAAATAAGCCAGAATTAAGAAGACAGCAACAGACAGCCAATACCATTTCTGCAAAGAAGCTGAAGAAACCATGGGTCACCTAATTTGCTGCTGCAAGAATATCACACAGATTGATTACAAATAACGGCATGACAAAGTAACAACAACAATGGCATGATAAAGTAGCAACATTGCTACTTCCAGCATTGCATTGGAAGAGCTGCAAGAATACTGTTTGCCTGCAAGCAAGAACTGGTGGGATTATAACATGGAGAAAATAATAGAAAATGAAGAAGCTAAAGTGCCCTGAGACTTTAGAATTCAAACAGACAAGAACCTGCCACATAACATCTGAGACTTAGTAATTGTTGTTAAGAAAGATAAACAACAACAACAACACCAGGATAGTGGATGTAGCAGTACTTGAAGACAGCAGAATACAAGAGAAAGAACTGGAGAAGATAACAAAATACAAAGGACTGCATATAGAAATAGAACAACTGTGGGAAAAGAAAGCGAAGGTACCAATATAATAGATCACTTGGTTGCAATCGTAAAATAGTTGGAGCATCACTTGAAAACCATGGGCATTGAAAAAGTCATCATCAGTCAAGGCAACTGTAAGGATTTTCTCTCCTTCTAGCTTAAGAAAGTGAGGACTCTTGCAATGAAGTATTTCAAAAGGAAGCTTTTATTAAGTAGGAGTGAAAATATTCAGTTCAAAGCAACATCTAAATCCCCTTAGGCAAGGCAAGTAGAATTAAAGTAATAGTGACCCCTCCTATTAGTCAGAATGCAGATTTTAGCCAATACACAAGTGTGAAGGTGGTTCCTTTACCAGCTGCTCTGAGAACCAGATAATCATACATTCCCATGTCTAATTCCATTAGACATTAAAGTGAACCGTCCCACATGGCCATCATAAACATTCCCCCAAAGATGACAGAATCTCAAGGCACTTCGGTGCCAGGAAACCAGTTGTAAAATATCAGTTGTCACAGGCACTGCTAATAAATTAACTCCAAGGCCCCCCTCCTCCCAAATGAATGGCAGTTAGGGATCTGACTGCAGCTTTACATCCCACAATGATACTTTAACATCATTAAAAATCAATGTATAGGGAATCCTCAAAATATGACAGCAGTTGGGACTGGAATTTCTGCCATTATGCAATGCATTCATAAATCATGTGATTATATCGCTTAGCAATAACAAGTGAAAATCACAGGTCACCTTTTGCAACTTCCTGCCAGAAGCTGGCCAGCATAGAGGTAAGTGGCTACTGCTCAGTTGGAGAGGGAGTGGAGAGGTGCACAGGTGGCCAGAAAGGGATGCCAGGGCTTGGGGTTCCTACTGCTATGTGAGGGAGGGTGCCCCTCTGGCTGAGGAAACTCAGTATGATTGCAGTGAGGTTTAAAGAGGTTTAGTAATTGGCAAGGAAGGCTCAGTGTGAGCACAACAGGGCTTGGAATGGATGTTGCTGGGTAGAGAAGGATGCACAAGAGTACAAAGGCCAGGATACACAGCATGAGCACAATGAAGCCTGGGGAGAGGGTGCAAAGGTGTATGAGTGATTGTGAGGTGCAACGTGACTGGAGAGGCTCTGGGAGAATACATGTGGTGGGATAAGATTTACCTGAGCAGTTTGCAACCCTGCCTGCCAGTTTCCTCATTGAAACTGTTTGTGGGAAACCTGTGCCAAAGGTTGCAGATTGTGGCCACGTGAACATGGGACGCAGGGCCATCCTACGTGTGAGTTGGCTGCCGAGTGCCCACATCGCAATCAAATGACTGGGACAGGTGGAACTTCTAGGATAGGTCGTAACGACCACTCAGCGCATTATAATATAAATCTTTGCTAAAGAAATAGCCGTTAGCCAAGGATTACCTATAAAAGAATTGTGATCTATCTTCTCAACTAAAATTAAAGTAAAATTACCTGTTTCATAAATAAATAAATAAATAAGCATTTAGTTCAAGAATAACTGATAGAGCAAAAGGAATAGAGGGAGAATGAATAGGAAGAATCTGAATTAATTGCATGTTTTTCCTCACCTCTTTCTTTGCGCCATTTACTGCAACCTGCTCAGAAGTATCTTGGATGCCTGCAGAAATACCACTGTTCCCTGGGACGTTAACATCTCCCACCGAAAAGACAGGAAAGAGAGGCCTGAGAAATCTGAACTCGCTACTTAAGGATCCACCAGTCAAACAAACATCATAACGGTAAGTCCTGGAAAGCGACCCATTCTGTGAATCAGCACAATTCCCTGGAGTATCAGAACTGGCAGTTGGGAAGTGAGGATGAGTAGTAGGAAATTGGCTTTGTGGGTCCTTCTTGAAGATTTTGACCACAATAAACACAACAATGCAGACCAGGAACACAAAGGAGACTGCAGCCAAGCAGATCACCAGATACTTGGTCAAGGTTTTATCTTCTTCCGGTTCTTGCACACTGACATCCACCCTCCTCAGGAAGGGATCCGAAAAGCCATCCACAAGAAGAACATTAAGCAATGCCGTGCTGGTCTGTGGAGGAAGGCCGTTGTCTCTGACCAGTATCACCAGCCTCTGCTTACTTGTGTCTCGCTCATTCAGGACTCTCCTGGTTTTCACTTCCCCATTCTGCGCTCCTATGCTGAAAAGGGCTGGGTCTGTGGCCTTCAGCAATTCATAGGAAAGCCAGGAGTTTTGGCCAGAATCTGCGTCCACTGCAACCACCTTGGTGACCAGATAGCCGGCCTCGGCTGACTTGGGAAGCAGCTCATTGCATGGGGATGTGTTGTTCTGGAGGGGATACAGGAAGAAGGGAGCGTTGTCATTCTCATCTATGATGTGGATTCGGACAATCACTTCTGAGCTCAGGGAAGGAGAACCACCATCAGATGCCCTCACAGTGACTCTGAAGCCTCTTATCTGCTCATAATCCAGGGATCGGAGGGCATACATGTTTCCAGTTTCAGAGTTGATTGAGATGTAAGAAGTCACCATGCCATCACCCTTCCCAGGCAGAACTAAGTAATTCACTTTAGCATTCAGTGTTGTGTCTAGATCCAGAGCATGGACTGAGCCAATGAGCAAGCCTGGAATATTATTCTCCCTGATTTGCATGTCATATGAAGACTTTTCAAAAAGGGGAGAATTATCATTGACATCAGAGATCTGAACATTAATCAATCTTGTTGAAGTGAGCCTAGGAGCTCCCCAATCAATGGCAGTGATGGTGATGTTGTATTCAGTGACCGTCTCTCTGTCTAGGGGACTTTGGAGCACAAGCTGATAAAAGTTGTTTGTGGTGGCTTTCAGCACAAAAGGGAGATTCATCTGCACAGAGCAGATCGTTTTGCTGTTGTCTCCAGAGTCTTGGTCTCTCACATTGAAGAGGGCCACCATTGTGTCCGGGGGAGAGTCCTCCTTTAAAGTGCTGATCAGAGATATGATGGACACTTCTGGGGGATTGTCATTCTCATCTTCAACCTCTATCAGTACATTGCAATGCCCTGAAAGACCCCCTCCATCTGTTGCTCTGATGCTCATACTATAGCTCTTTTCTTTTTCATAATCGATCTCTCCCCAAACAGTTATTTCACCAGTAATTTCATTTAAGTGAAACAAATTGTTTATTCTTTCAAGCACCTGATGGAACGAGTAGAGGATTTGCGCATTTGAACCCAAATCCAGATCTGTAGCTTCCACCTTAATCACAAGGGTGCCCTCAGGGAGATTCTCCTTTATTCTTGCCTGGTATTCAGACTTACTAAACAGAGGAAAGTTATCATTACTATCCAAAACATTAATATTAATTTGAACTGTGCCAGTTTTCTTTGGAACTCCTCCATCAATAGCCATTAGAATCAATTCAAGGTGTGGCATCCTCTCCCTATCTAATGTTTTCTTCAAAACAAGGTATATATTGTCTTTTCTATCTTCATTCCTTTGTACTTCAAGCTGAAAATGCTCATTGGGACTGAGAATGTAATTTTGGATGCTATTATTTCCCAAGTCATCATCCTGAGCTAATTCTAAGGGAAATATCATATTTATTGGCATATTTTCAGGAATGTTCATCTTAACTTCGTTTTTCCAAAAGTTGGGTGCATTGTCATTCACATCTTCTATCTTGATTTCAATATTAAAGATATCTAAGGGGTTTTCCAAAACAAGCTGAGAAAGAAGTAGACAAGGAACATTCTGGCCACATAAAGCTTCTCTGTCTATTTTATCATTAGTCAACAGATTTCCACTTTGAATATCAAGGTGGAAGTATTCCTGAGTGCCCTCAGCAACTAAATGTGCTTTGCGTGTGGTAAGCTCCCCTGTTTTCAGTTTCAATTCCTTCAGCACATTAGCCACCAGAAACCCCTTTTTCTTTTCCTCGGGGACAGAAAAGCGAATTGAAGCACACATTACTCTAAGGAATGAGAAAGAGAGAAGGACATACAGACCTTGCCTTTTCCAAAAGCAATTCTCCATGATTCCAGTCTCTTCCTTGTAGGCTCAAATTCTGCCCAAAAATTCAGTTTTTCTTTCCTTCCTTGATGATTTAATTTTTCAAACCCTATTTAATTGTTCAGTCTTTTGCCATCTTATAATCTGCAACATTTCGCTGCCAGAGTCAGATTCCTTTTGTTCAGTTTTGTATTACTGTTTCCCCTAATTCTGAGCAAGCAGAACATACCAAATTCCTTTGTTAATATCGCCACCATGTGGTGAAGTAGGCAAAAATTTTATATGCCTGGTTGAGATTCAGTAATCACATTGAATCCATTTTTATCTATCCACTAGCTACCCTACCCAGCAGATTAACTCATTAACTGTTTAATTATATAGAAAAAGAAACAGAGTGACAATCTGCACAAAAAAAATATCAAAGTTATTGATAAAGACTGTAATCCAGTCCTTTCGCAGTTGAGTTCTGAATGACTGTGGGCTTATAGTGACCGATTAGGTGGCTTCTGCTGTGCACCCATGGATATCAAGTTTAAATCTGTGTAAGGAAATATTTTCTGCTTTGAGGCACCTTGGCAACATCTTTCAAGGTATTCAGTTTGGATTACCAGTGACAACATCCTTCTACAATTTTTTTGCTGCTGCTTCTTGTCCCATTTGGGAGAGGGAGGGCTTTGAATCAGTTTTTTGCTCCTGTCAACCTCCCTTACAGTTTTCTTGAAAAGTTTTTTAGAATAGGTTTTCCTTTGCCTCCTTCCTAGGCATCAGAGAGAAAGATTCGCCCAAGATCACCTTTCCATGTTACTATCTCAGTGGAAAAATGTTTGTTACATTCCTTTCTTTGTGTGCTTTAAATTTCTTTGCAGCACTTGCAAACAGATGTAAAACAAAAAAATCAATTTTTGTTAGTCCTTTTGCAGTATAATAACTGATACATTAACCATCATGGGTAAAATAACTTAGAGATTTGCCTTGTATGATACAGGTTTGCACTTATGGAAATATGGGAGATTGGAAGGTGAAATAGGAGAGGGGAGAGAGGTTCTACTCTTTCATCATTTCTCTAGGGAACATGATTCAGACGTAGCCCATTGCCTACTGAGGTTATCCCTTAAAGAAGTAAAATACTGCAGCCACAATGGTCAAGATTACGCAGTAGAAGGAAGATTACTGTTAGAGCTGCCATCCTCCGCTCACACCTAGTGCTTCCTTAGATGCCAATCTGTCATTAGCCATGGAGGGATGGAGCTGTGGGGAGATGGGGGAAACCGAAAGCCGTCTTCATGCCATTCTGAGAGATCCCAAGGCTGCAGACCAGGGAATGGAATGCAACACCTAGCCATCTACCTAATCGTTACCAAAGCATCTTCTCTGAATAGGACTGGACAATGGGGAGTTAACAGGGGTGGACCAGATAAGGGAAAGTTAACTAGGGAATCTTCACACACAAACTCTTAGTTCTGACTTTGTTTATTGTAACCACTTGGCTTTTAGTAAAAGTAACCTTTTTGCTACCAATTGAGTCAAGAGTGTTTCTTTCCCAAGGGATGAAGCTGGGCCAGGTCTGACAATTACTTTCAAACTACACTAGGAAAAATGTGCCTGGTAGTCATGCTTATGACCATCTGTTTGGAATTAATTGCTTATACTAAATATACTGGTCATACTTGAAAGCTAACTGAAAAGCAGAGTTGGAAGGGATCTTGGAGGTCTTCTAGTCCAACCCAAGCAGGTGACCCTATACCATTTCAAACCGATGGTTGTCTAAACTCTTCTTTAAAACTTCCAGTGATGGAGCACCCACAGCTTCTGAAAGCAACCTCTTCCAATGGTTAATTGTTCTCACAGTTAGGAAGTTTCTCCTTAGTTCCAGGTTGCTTTTCTTCTTGATTAGTTTCCATCCATTGTTTCTTGTTGTGCCTTCTGGTGCTTTGGAAAATGGGTTGACCCCTCTCTTCTTTGTGGCAACTCTGAAATACTGGAATACTACTATCATGCCCCCCACCCCCAGTTCTTCTTTTCAATAGACTAGACATACCCAATTCCTGCATCCATTTTTCAAATGTTTTAGCCTCCAGGCCCTTAATCATCTTTGTTGATCTTCTCTGCACTCTTTCCAGTGTCTCAACATCTTTTTTATATTGTGGCAACAAAAACTGCATGCAGAATTCCAACTGTGGCCTTACCAAGGCATTATAAAGTGTTACTAACAGTGATGATATAATCCATCTGGTCCTGGTGAATTTAACTTTCTAGCATGATCAAGTATTCTCTTACCATTTTCTTGCCTATTTTAATTTGTATTACTTGTCTGTCCTTTATGATTATGTTTTGTCAGAGTTTGTTGCAGCAATCACATCCAGAAAGCACACACAGGTAACTGATTCAGCAAGATTCATTAATTTCTCTTTATGTATAATATAACACATGAAGTAATATACAATACCAAAAGTAGGTTTTCCAACGTGGTAGCAAAAAGAAGCAAAACACAAGCAGAGGAGAAGAGTTCCAGTTCAGAGCAGCAGACAAGTTTATTTGAGCTCACCACACACACAGAGATACAGACCGAACCACACCCTGGCTTCTAGCTGCCTCCGTGTTGCTCACATAGGAAATACGCTTTCAGTTTTTCAAACAGCCCTCATTGGCTGACCCGTTACTATGCTTATCCAAACAGTCCCCTTGGCTGACTGGTTGCCATGTCTATTCCAGTCTATGAACATACTCTGACATGTTTTTGGTGGGTTGGGTTATTTTTTTTCTTTTGCGTGAAGACAGATGCAGAGAAAGAATTAAGCAACTCTAGTTTTTCCCTGCTGCCTTTCACTTGTTCCATTAGTGCTGGAACCTTGGCTTCTTCCGTGGGGAAGTCCTCTCCGAATTGTTCCATGAAATTCCACACCTGAACCAAGAAAAAACCTAGGTCTTTTGATTCCCCACCAAATTTCACACCAAGCGGAGGAACGTAGCCATCCGGCATCTGCGGGGGGCCCTCCCCCTTTTGGAATGGCTCCTGCAGCTGCTGCTGCTGAGGCCGGGACTTCTCCATCCTGATCAGCTCCATCGTCTGCCTCCCCGGCCCCCCTTGGTCAGAACAGGGTCCCTGCAGTTCTCTCCTCTGTTTCTGGGTGATCAGCCTCTCTTTCAGGACCGCTCTCACGTAAGCGTTGCCTCTCCCAAGCCTCTTCAAAGAGTTTCATAGCCTGGGATATCATAAGGTTCTCCTCATCGGCATCCTGCCAAGCAGCTGCTGGTCGCAGATATCGCCTTGTGGTAACTCCAGACAGAATTTCCTCAAGGTCATACTTCTGTCCCACTCCCAACGACCACCTGGGGCGGTCGGATTGTTCTTCCAACTGTAATCCAACCATTCACTCCATTTCCAAAGGGCACGAGGATGCAGCCACTCCCATGTCGTCCTCCTGATCGCTGCCTGGGTGGGACATTCTTTTGAAAGTTTGGGATTTTTTACACTCCCCTTGGAAGGTGTTAGCTCCGGGATGAGTGCAAAACTGAGATCTTGCTTAATGTCAACCCAGCCTCCCTCAGTAACCAAGAAAGAAACAACTCAACTCCATTTTGCAGAATTAATACTTTTTCTGGTTATGAGTAGATAGCAGCTAAGCAAAGCAAGATCTGAGGCAAAAGTGCATTTAATCATAGATATCAATATGCGACCCAACTCCCTCCCCCTGGTAACCCCATCCCATAGTCCAATCCACACAACCCTCAGGTGTCATGTGGGTTCCATCTTCAAAAAGCATCATCAGGTTGGTATGCCGGACAGTTGGCCTTGGCGGGCAAATCCACTATCTGCAGCATGCGCAGTAGATGGTGAGAACAAAACTCCCTTTTAACAATCACTCCTGTACTTAAAACTTCCCCTCCCAAATACCATGCCTCCCCCTCCCCATTTCAATGACAGCCGAAAGCAAGTAGTGAAGCAGCGGCTGAAAGTTTGTCTTTGTTTTCATCAGGTTTGTGATAAGGAGGATAATCTGGGCAAACAACAGAATGAATTGCTCGTAAAAGTTGGCAAAGCCAAGGAAACTCTGCAATTGTTTCCTCATGTGGGGGCGTCTAGCACCACCTCACTTTATCTGGTCCATCTCCACCCCCCTCATGGGATATTTGGTACCCTAAGTTTATCTATCTTGTCCTTGTGAAACTCACATTTGGACACTTTAGTGTACAGTTTGGCTGCTTGGACTTTGTTCAGGACTGCTCTGACCAACTTCATGTGCTCTGCTTTTGTCTCAGTGTAAATTAATATGTCATCAAGGTATACCAAAACCCCCTTATATAGGTATTCATGGAGAACCTCATTTATCAGCTACATAAACACACCGAGGGCTCCCTGTAGTCCAAATGGAAGCATGTTAAACTGGAAACATCCTAGGGGGCAATTAAAAGCAATCTCCCATTCATCCCCTTCTTTAATTCTGATCCAGTAGTAGGCCAAATAAATCTTATTTCATTCTTTGACAAACTGATTAGTGGATTGGTGAAATGCCATGGAAATAGTATATTATGATTTTAGTAAAAGATTTAATAAAGTAGACCACAACCTATTTTTGGAGAAGCTAGAAAAATGTGAGATAGAAAAAACAAATGCACAGGTACACAATAGGTGAAACCTGGCTCAGTAGCATTAACTGTAAGAAGTATCTTGGAATCCTCATGGACAATTATTTAAATATGAGCCAGCAATTTTTTGCAGCCACCAAAATAGCCAATATAATCCTAGGCTACATTAAGAGAGAGCTAGAATAAAGATCATGTGATGTTTAGTACTGCTTTATAATGCTTCCTAGCTAACAAAATGAAATTCAATTTAGAGAAAAGTAAAGTCTTATATTTAGACAAGAAAAACCAAAAGTACAAATATAGATTGGGTGAAACCAGGCTTAATAGCAGTAACTGTGAGAGGGATCTTAGTGCAAGGGCTCCTCTTCCAACTTAAGAAAGTGAAGACTATTGAAACGGATTATTTCAAAAGGAACCTTCAATTAAGAAAAATGGAAGCCGCTAAAGGCAAAGCAACATCTGAATCCCGTTAGACAATGCAAGTAGAATTAAAGTAATAGTGACCCCTCCCATTAGTCAGAATGCAGATTTTAGCCAATACACGCGTGAAGGCAGTTCCTTTACCAGCTGCCCTGAGAACTAGATAATCATACATTCCCATGTCTAATTCCATTAGACATTATAGAGAACAGTCCCACATGGCCATCATAAACATTCCCCAAAAGGTGAGCAAATCTCAAGGCACTTCGGTGCCAGGGAACCAGTTGTAAAATATCAGTTTTCACAGGGACTGCTAATAAATTGACTCCAAGGCCCCCCTCCTCCCAAATGAATGGCAGTTAGGGATCTGACTGCAGCTTTACATCCCACAATGATAATTGTAACATCATTAAAAATCAACATCTACCTATCCCAGATCTTTTGGAAGGACTTGATAGGTGGATATAAATGCCAAACTCAATCTAAACATCTGACTGATTGTGAAATCAATCAATATTAATATGATCCTTCAACTTTAGACAATGATATTAGCTGGTTCCCTTTTTTATTGATGCTTCTGATATCCAGGAACTATAAAATTTTATTCAGTCTGTTAGACTATTATACTTTATAGATAAACTTAGGCCCTGAGATCAAGCAGGTAGTAAATAAATGGAACCTTCCCCAAAACAAGTTAGAAATGTTTCTGAAAAATGTATGGCTAATGCAACTTAACAATCCATTGTTTGCCCATCCTCTATTCCTACTTCCAAACACAGCTACTATTGTGTTTGTATGAGAAAACATTAAACAAATCATAAATTTATCCTCAATCATGGGCAGGAATTGAATCTGGGCCCCTTGTTTATTTAAAAAAAGAAGTAAATATTCTCTGACTCTGCTCTGAGCCTTCTCAAACTTGATACTAACCATGTACATTTACAAACTGCATGCTATTTTCTCCAAATCCAGTCTGTCAGTGTGGAAATTGGATAAAATCTCCTTGGGAGTAGAGCATAGAGACACAAGAACAATGAAAAGTTGTGCCTTCCAAGATGGCATCAGAGGAGGTATTTAGCTGGTTTGTAATGTTTGTAATGTTTGTTTGTAATGTTTATTAACATTTGTAGGCCACCCTTTTCCCTGAGGGGACTCAGGGCGGCTCACATAAAATCAGGGAGGGGAAATACAAACAATGACATAGACACATATAATAAAAGTAATAAGCAACATACATTCATCATTCGGGAGGGGCAACTATCCTTGTCCCCAGGCCTGACGGGCTAGCCAGTTCTTAAGGGCTGTGCGGAAGGCCTGGACGGTGGTGAGGGTACGAATCTCCACGGGGAGTTCGTTCCAAAGGGTCGGGGCTACTACTGAGAAGGCCCTCCTCCTTGTAGTTGCCAGCCGGCACTGGCTGGCCGATGGAATACGGAGGAGGCCCAATCTGTGAGATCTAATTGGTCGCAGGGAGGTAATTGGCAGGAGGCGGTCTCTCAAGTATCCAGATCCACTACCATGCAGGGCTTTATGGGTGACTAATAGCACCTTGAAGCGCATCCGGAGATCGACAGGTAGCCAGCGCAGCTCGCGGAGGATAGGTGTTATGTGGGTGAACCGAGGTGCACCCACAATCACTCGCGCGGCCGCGTTCTGTACTAGCTGAAGTCGCCGGATGCTCTTCAAGGGCAGCCCCATGTAGAGCACATTGCAGTATTCCAGCCTAGAGGTCACAAGGGCCCGAGTGACTGTTGTGAGTGCCTCCCGATTCAGGTAGGGTCGCAACTGGCGCACCAGGCGAACCTGGGCAAATGCCCCCCTAGTCACAGCCGTCAGGTGGTGGTCAAACGATAGCTGTGGATCCAGGAGGACTCCCAAGTTGCAAACCCTCTCTGAGGGGTATAAAATTTGACCCCCCAGCCTGAGTGATGGAATATTGGTCGAATCTTTGGGAGGGAAACACAACAGCCACTCGGTCTTTTCTGGGTTGAGCACAAGCTTGTTAACCCTCATCCAGTCCAACTGGTTCGAACTGGTTTTGACGAACTGGTAGCAGAAATTTTGAGTACTTCAGAGAACCAGCAAATACTGCCTCTGGCTGGCCCCGCACTCCCGCCCCCATTGTTCCCTGTCGTATATTCCCTTGTTTTTTTTTAGCTCAGTTAATTTACATAGCAGAGCAGATTTCTGCACCTCAGCTGAGCTAAAAAGACAGTTCAACTAACCAGCGCTTTCACCAAGGCTGGTCTTTGAGTGCTGCATGCGTTCAGGAAGCGCTCTCTCACAGAACTGGTAGGAAAAGATTTGGAACCCCACACTGGATGGCATGCACTGTTCCAAAGAACTAAGGTTAACTTATAATGGGTTTCCCACTAGGACTTCATAGTTTCTCAAACTGGATTGCAACTCAGAGAAATTTAAAGGAATATAGAAGGCAACCTTGTCTTGACAAAATGATAGTTATGTCAACATTCACTCAGGTCCTAACACCTTGCTCTGACTGCAGAATCCACAATGGTCACTGCATTACCACAAAGAGAACTCCTGTGATATAGTGATTAAATTTTGGAAATTAGTAGACCAAACCATGTTCAATTTTAAACTGTCAACCATTGCAGATCATTGTTTAAAACATTTGAATAAAGTATAAATCAATGTATAGGGAATCCTCAAAATATGATAGCAGTTGGGACTGGAATTTCAGCCATTAAGCAATGCATTCATAAATCATGTGATTATATCACTTAGCAATAACAAGTGAAAATCACAGGTCACCTTTTGCAACTTCCTGCCAGTTTCCAACAACCAAAATCAGTGGGGAAGCTGAGAGACATCTAGGCCACTCAGAAGCTGGCCAGCATAGAGATAAGCACTACTGCTCGGTTGGAGAGGGAGTGAAGAGGTGCACAGGTGGCCAGAAAGGCATGCCAGGGCTTGGAGTTCCTACTGCTATGTGAGGGAGGGTGCACCTCTGGCTGGGGAAACTCAGTATGATTGCAATGAGTTTTAAAGAGGCTTAGTAATTGGCAAGGAAGGCTCAGTGTGAGCACAACAGGGCTTGGAGTGGATGTTGCTGGGTAGAGGAGGATGCACAAGAGTACAAAGGACAGGATACACAGCGTGAGGACAATGAAGCCTGGGGAAAGGGTGCAGAGGTGTATGAGTGATTGTGAGGTGCAACGTGACTGGAGAGGCCCTGGGAGAATACATGCGGCTGGGTAAGGTTTATCTGAGCAGTTTTCAACCCTGCCTGCCAGATTCCTCATTGAAACTGTTTGTGGGAAACCTGTGCCAAAGGTTACAGATTGTGGCCACGTGAACATGGGATGCAGGGCCATCCTATGTGTGATCTGGCTGCCGAGTGCCCACATCGCAATCAAATGACTGGGACAGGGGGAACTTCTAGGATTGGTCGTAACGACCACTCAGCGCATTATAATATAAATCTTTGCTAAAGAAATAGCCGTTAGCCAAGGATTACCTATAAAAGAATTGTGATCTATCTTCTCAACTAAAATTAAAGTAAAATTACCTGTTTCATTAATTAATAAATAAGCATTTAGTTCAAGAATAACTGATAGAGCAAAAGGAATAGAGGGAGAATGAATAGGAAGAGGCTGAATTAATTGCATGTTTTTCCTCACCTCTTTCTTTGCGCCATTTACTGCAACTTGCTCAGAAGTATCTTGGATGCCTGAAGAAATATTACTGTTCCCTGGGACGTTAGCATCTCCCACCGAAAAGACAGGAAAGAGAGGCCTGAGAAATCGGAACTCGCTACTTAAGGATCCACCAGTCAAACAAACATCATAACGGTAAGTCCTGGAAAGCGACCCATTCTGTGAATCAGCACAATTCTCTGGAGTATCAGAACTGGCAGGTGGGAAGTGAGGAACAGCCGCAGTAAAATGGCTTTGTGGGTCCTTCTTGAAGATTTTGACCACAATAAACACAACAATGCAGACCAGGAACACAAAGGAGACTGCAGCCAAGCAGATCACCAGATACTTGGTCAAGGCTTTATCTTCTTCCGGTTCTTGCACACTGACATCCACCCTCCTCAGGAAGGGATCCGAAAAGCCATCCACAAGAAGAACATTAAGCAATGCCGTGCTGGTCTGTGGAGGAAGGCCATTGTCTCTGACCAGTATCACCAGCCTCTGCTTACTTGTGTCTCGCTCATTCAGGACTCTCCTGGTTTTCACTTCCCCATTCTGTGCTCCTATGCTGAAAAGGGCTGGGTCTGTGGCCTTCAGCAATTCATAGGAAAGCCAGGAGTTTTGGCCAGAATCTGCATCCACTGCAACCACTTTGGTGACCAGATAGCCGGCCTCGGCTGACTTGGGAAGCAGCTCATTGCATGGGGATGTGTTGTTCTGGAGGGGATACAGGAAGAAGGGAGCGTTGTCATTCTCATCTATGATGTGGATTCGGACAATCACTTCTGAGCTCAGGGAAGGAGAACCACCATCAAATGCCCTCACAGTGACTCTGAAGCCTCTTATCTGCTCATAGTCCAGGGATCGGAGGGCATACATGTTTCCAGTTTCAGAGTTGATTGAGATGTAAGAAGTCACCATGCCATCACCCTTCCCAGGCAGAACTAAGTAATTCACTTTAGCATTCAGCACTGTGTCTAGATCCAGAGCATGGACTGAGCCAATGAGCAAGCCTGGAATATTATTCTCCCTGATTTGCATGTCATATGAAGACTTTTCAAAAAGGGGAGAATTATCATTGACATCGGAGATTTGAATATTAATCAATCTTGTTGAAGTGAGCCTAGGAGCTCCCCAATCAATGGCAGTGATGGTAATGTTGTATTCAGTGACTGTTTCTCTGTCTAGGGGACTTTGGAGCACAAGCTGATAAAAGTTGTTTGTGGTGGCTTTCAGCACAAAAGGGAGATTCATCTGCACAGAGCAAACCGTTTTGCTGTTGTCTCCGGAGTCTTGGTCTCTCACACTTAAGAGGGCCACCATTGTCTCCGGGGGAGAGTCTTCCTTTAAAGTTCTGATCAGAGATATGATGGACACTTCTGGGGGATTGTCATTCTCATCTTCAACCTCTATCAGTATCTTGCACTGACCTGGAAGACCCCCTCCATCTGTTGCTCTGATGCTCATGCTGTAGCTCTTTTCTTTCTCATAATCAATCTCTCCCCAAACAGTTATTTCACCAGTAACTTCATTTAAATGAAACAAATTGCTTATTCTTTCAGGCACCTGATGGAACGAGTAGAGGATTTGCGCATTTGAACCCAAATCCAGATCTGTAGCTTCCACCTTAATCACAAGGGTGCCCTTAGGGAGATTCTCCTTTATTCTTGCCTTATATTCAGACTTACTAAACAGAGGAATGTTATCATTATTATCCAGAACATTAATATTAATTTGAACTGTGCCGGTTTTCTTTGGAACTCCTCCATCAATAGCCATTAGTATCAATTCAAGGTGTGGCATCCCCTCCCTATCTAATGTTTTCTTCAAAACAAGGTATATATTGTTATTCCCATCTTCATTCTTTTGTACTTCAAGCTGAAAATGCTCATTGGAACTAAGAATGTAATTTTGGATGCTATTATTTCCCAAGTCATCATCCTGAGCTAATTCTAAGGGAAATATCATATTTATTGGAATATTTTCAGGAATGTCCATCTTAACTTCATTTTTCCAAAATTTGGGTGCATTGTCATTCACATCTTCTATCTTGATTTCAATATTAAATATATCTAAGGGGTTTTCCAAAACAAGCTGAGAAAGAAGTAGACAAGGAACATTCTGGCCACATAAAGCTTCTCTGTCTATTTTATCATTAGTCAACAGATTTCCACTTTGAATATCAAGGTGGAAGTATTCATGAGTGCCCTCAGCAACTAAATGTGCTTTGCGTGTGATAAGCTCCCCTGTTTTCAGTTTCAATTCCTTCAGCACATTAGCCACCAGAAACCCCTTTTTCTTTTCTTCAGGGACAGAAAAGCGAATTGAAGCACATATTACTCTAAGGAATGAGAAAGAGAGAAGGATATACAGACCTTGCCTTTTCCAAAAGCAATTCTCCATGATTCCAGTCTCTTCCTTGAAGGCTCAAATTCTGCCCAAAAATTCAGTTTTTCTTTCCTTCCTTGATGATTTAATTGTTCAAACCCTATTTAATTGTTCAGTCTTTTGCCATCTTATAATCTACAACATTTCGCTGCCAGAGTCAGATTCCTTTTGTTCAGTTTTGTATTACTGTTTGCCCTAATTCTAAGCAAGCAGAACATACCAAATTCCTTTGTTAATATCGCCACCATGTGGTGAACTAGGCAAAAATTCTATTTGCATGGTTTAGATTCAGGAACACATTGAATCCATTTTTATCTGTCCACTAGCTACCCTACCCAGCAGATTATCTCATTAACTGTTTAATTATATAGAAAAAGAAACAGAGTGACAATCTGCACAAAAAAAAAACAAAGTTATTGATAAAGACTGTAATCCAGTCCTTTCGCAGTTGAGTTCTGAATGACTGTGGGCTTATAGTGACCCTTTGGGTGGCTTCTGCTGTGCACCCAAGGATATCAAGTTTAAATCTGTGTAAGGAAATCTTTTCTGTTTTGAGGCACCTTGGCAACATCTTTCAAGGTATTCAGTTTGGATTACTGTCTCAGAGGAAAAATGTTTGTTACATTCCTTTCTTGGTGTGCTTTAAATCTGTTTGCAAACAGATTTAAAACAAAAAAATCCATTTTTTGTTAGTCCTTTTGCAGCATAATAACTTATACATTAACCATCATGGTTAAAATACCTTAGAGATTTGCCTTGTATGATACAGGTTTGCACTTATGGAAATATGGGAGACTGGAAGGTGAAATAGCAGGAGGGGAAAGAGGTTCTACTGTTTCATCATTTCTCTAGGGAACAGTGTTCAGAAGTAGCCCATTTCCTACTGAGGTTAGCCTGTAAAGAAGTAAAATACTGCGGACTATTCCAGTCTATGAACAGAGTCTGACATGTTTTTGGTAGGTTGGGTTATTTTTTTCTTTTGCGTTAAGACAGATGCAGAGAAAGAATTAAGCAACTCTAGTTTTTCCCTGCTGCCTTTCACTTGTTCCATTAGTGCTGGAACCCTGGCTTCTTCCGTGGGGAAGTCCTCTCCAAATTGTTGCATGAAATTCCACACCTGAACCAACAAAAAATCTAGGTCTTTTGATTCCCCACCAAATTTCACACCAAGTGGAGGAACTTTAGCCATCCGGCGTCTGCGGTGGGGGCCCCTCTTCCTCTTGGAATGGCTCTTGCGGCTGCTGTTGCTGTGGCTTCTCCATCCTGATCAGCTCCACCGTCTGCCTCCCCGGCCCCCCTTGGTCAGAACAGGGCCCCTGCAGTTCTCTCCTCTGTTTCTGGGAGATCAGCCTCTCTTTCAGGACCGCTCTCACGTAAGCGTTGCCTCTCCCAAACCTCTTCAAAGAGTTGCATAGCCTGGGACATCATAAGGTTCTCCTCATCGGCATCCTGCCAAGCAGCTGCTGGTTGCAGATATCGCCTTGTGGTAACTCCAGCTGGAATTTCCTCAAGGTCATACTTCTGTCCCACTCCCAACGACCACCTGGGACAGATGGATCATTCTTCCAAGTGTAGTCCAGCCATTCGCTCCGTTTCCAAAGGGCACGAGGATGCAGCCACTCCCATGTCATCCTCCTGGTCACTGCCTGGGTGGGACATTCTTTTGAAAATTTGGGATTTTTTTACACTCCCCTCGGAAGGTATTAGCTCCGGGATGAGTGAGAAACTGAGATCTTGCTTAATGTCAAGCCAGTCTCCCTCAGTAACCAAGAAAGAAACCACTCAACTCCATTTTGCAGAATTAAGAGTACTTTTTCTGGTTATGAGTAGATTGCAGCTAAGCAAAGCAAGATCTGAGGCAAAAGTGCATTTAATCATAGATATCAATATGCGACGCAACTCCCTTCCCCTGGTAACCCCATCCCATAGTCCAATCCACACAACCCTCAGGTGTCATGTTGGTTCCATCTTCAAAAAGCATCATCAGGTTGGTATGCCGGACAGTTGGCCTTGGCGGGCAAATCCACTATCTGCAGCATGCGCAGTAGATGGTGAGAACAAAACTCCCTTTTTGCAATCACTCCTGTACTTAAAACTTCCCCTCCCAAATAAATTTTCGTTTAACCTCCAACCCCTTTTAGAGTCCTTCCCATATTCCAATTCCATCCAAACTGGGTTATGATCTGTTAAGTCTCTGGAACATATCTTCATCTTCTTTACCTTGGAAAGCAAATCATTTGTAGTTAATATGAAATCAATCCTAGAGAAAGATTGATGTCTATCAGAAAAGAATGTAAAGTCCTGTTCTTTAGCATTTCTTTCTCACTAAATATCTCTTAGCTCCAAATCATCCATCATATCGAAGAAAGACTTAGGTAATTTCGCACACATTTGAATATTTTGCTAAAGAGTCTTCTTTTCTTTCTTGGTATCCAAAATTCCATTTCAGTCACCCATTAGTATGCAGGATCTATAGTCCCACTGTATTAACTTGGTATGAAGCATCTTGTAAAATTTATCTTGTTGATTGGGGGCGTATACTCCTATTAAAAGTATCTTTTTCCCTTCTAGTAGAATTCTATTCTATTAGAATATATCTTCCTTGGGAGTCTGTTTCAATTAGATCAGCTTTCATATCATTTCTAAGGTATATAACTATACCATTTTTCTTCTCTGGGGCAGAGGTTACAAAATGTTGTCCAAGTCTTGCGTTCATCAAATATTTCTGGTCATTTGTTCTAATATGTGTTTCTTGCAGGCAAATTATATCATTCTTCAACTGTTTCAGATAATGGTTTATTTTCTTCCTTTTGTGCGGTGAATTTAAGCCACTGACATTCCAAGTTAAGAATTTAGTTATCATCTTTAGCTCCCTGAAGCTTTTTAAGAGCCATCTCAAAATCGTGTAGTTTGGTTTTCGGCCTACCTCCTCCCACCGCTGAAATCTGTGGCTTCTTTAGCCACTATGTGAGCTTGTTGCAGAGCTTGTTGTTTCTTTAATTCTTGTTCCATACGTCTAGTGACTGCTCGGGTTTATCTTTGCTCCTTGGCTCCTTCTAATTCCACCAGAGGGGTATGAACTTGGTCCACCTGCAATGATCCTTGAGTATCTTGCTTTCTGGTCTGTTCTTCTTGCTCCCTTTCTCTGGGTCCTGGAGGCGGGGGGTAACCAGCCTTTAGTACATTGCTGTAAAAATCTCTAGCCTTCCAAACTGAGTTAAGACAATATCTTTGTCCCAGGTAGTTGACCACTAATCCAGCTGGAGCTTCCCATCTGAACTGTAACTGATGGTTTTTAAGTTCCTCCATTAGGAATGCATAGTCTTTTCTGGATCTCAACATTTTGGGTGGAATTTCCTTCAAAACTGTCACATGCTGGCCTGCAATCTGCAACTTGGTTTTGTAAGACTCTTGTAGTAACAAATTCCTCACATCCCTTGTGGCAAAATATACTACAATGTCTCTTGGGAGTTGTTTTTGTGTAGCAATCCATGAATTAACATGATATATCTTGTCTATTTGCCAGTCAAAGTCCCCTCCCGACCGGCCCATCAGTTGGTCAAAGGTTTCACCCCACCCGAATAGTATGATTGTTGCACTTTAATGATGTATTGTCTTTATGTGTGTATCTTGTTGTATTTTTCCCTCCCCCTGGATTGTGAGCCGCCCTGAGTCCCCTCAGGGAAAAGGGCGGCATATAAATAAAGTTAAAATCCAAAATCCAAATTCAGAAAAAATCTACTTCAGATTTTCTTGATTTTTCTCTTTAAGGCCCCTTATTCTCAGAGCAAATTCCATCTGCCTGTACTGCAGCATTGTGATTTCATTTTCTGCATCGTAAACCTTGCCTTGGACCGCATCCATTTTAGTTTCCAGATTAATATTGGACTCATTAACATCTTCCACTTTTTCCTCTAATACAGATACATAGCCAGATAAGCATTTAAAGGCTTCTAAAATATCTTCTCTAATTTCTTGGTTATGAATCTGAACTAACCCCATAATCTCTTCCGAGATCTCCTTAAAAGCAGCAGAAATCTTCTCCTGTATTTTAATTTCTAACGCAGCTGCATGGTCTTTTAAAGCATCATTTAACACTCTTTGTAACCTTGTGTTAAAGGTTCTCCAGCAGGACGAGGGGGGTTGGGGGGTAACAATGACTGTAATTTACTTGTCAGAGCTGGGGAACTCCCCACACTTTTCGAGGCCATCGTTGTTTTAGCATGCTTTGAAGCTATTTCCTCAGTTAATCTTATCTTCGACCCAATTAATAAGTCCAGACAGGCTGCTTGTTCTAATTATTTCTCTGTAGCTTGCTAATAAATCACTGCTGGTTTAGTGATTTTTAAGTAATTTTAAGCTCTTTATTTAGATATGAGAGAAATGTCAATGAATGTAAAAAATTGTTGAGAGAATATTTTGTTTTTAATATGAATAAGGGTACATCTATGGAAATGGTTTGGATGCAAGCAAAGCAATTATGAGATGAGTCCTAATAAATTTAAATAAGTTACATAGACATAGACAGGGGGGGAAAAGAAAGGAACTAGAGGAAAAGATTAAGAAGAAAGAGCAGGAGTTAATATCAAACCAGGAGACAAGAAGATAAAAGAGGCAATTGCCCTATTACGAGCGCAATTCAATATGCTGATGTCAGATCAGGTGGCTACTAATTTGTTATATGCTAAACCTAATACTTTTTGCAATGCAAATAAGCCAGGTAGATGGTTAGCATACATGACCAGGAAGAAACAAAAATCTCATAATATAAAAAAAATATTACAAAGGTAAAGAAGTTTACCAACAGGATATGATCCAAAAGGCCTTCCTTGAATTTTTTATAGGATTGTACAAGGGTGACAAAATACAAGGCTTAGATATAGATAGATACTTGGACAAAGAAAAAATATATATAGTTAAGGATGAGCAAAGTGAGAGATTGAACCAACCAATAACTTTGGGGGAAATCCTCCAGGTAATTAAACAGATAAAGACTGGGAAAGTACCGGGCATAGATGGCTTGACAGCGGTTTACCATAAAAATTTACAATTAGAAATGGTAGAACCTGTTAAGGAATTATTTAACAAAATCCAAATGGAAGGGAAGGTACCTCCATCTGGGAGAACAGCTTTTATATCCTTGATACCCAAAGAATATCAAGATCTTAGTCAGCCAAAAAATTATAGGCCTATATCATTACTCAACACAGATTATAAAATTTTTGCTATAATACTAGTAAATAGTTTGATGTTGGTTACTCAGCAACTGATTCACAATGATCAAACTGGTTTTATACAAGGGAGACAAATGAGAAGTAATGTAAGACAAATTGTTAATATATTGGAGTATTTGGGAAAGAATAACCAAGTCCCCGCAGCGCTTATATTTCTAGACGCAGAGAAAGCATTTGATCGAGTTAATTGGCAATTTTTAATGAAAGCAATGCAAAAGATGCAAATTGGAGAGTATTTTCTACAAGCAATCAACGCAATATATCAGGAACAAACAGCACAAATTATAGTCAATGGGAGCTTAACAGAATCTTTTAAAATCGAGAAAGGTACAAGACAGGGTTGTCCTCTATCACCATTATTGTTTATTATAACCTTGGAATTATTGCTGAATAAAATGCGGGGATCAGAAGATTTACAGGGAATTAAGATTAGGCATCACGAATATAGATTACGAGCATTTACGAATGACTTGGTTTAACCCAAATAGGGAAATCTATTAAGGTCTTAATGAATATGATTAATCAATATGGCCAAGTATCTGAGTTTAAAATAAATCTAGGGAAAACAAAGATGCTGGTTAAAAATATGAACACTAATCAAAGGGAAAAATTAGAAAGAATAACAGAATGTGAGATAGTTAAAAAGGTTAAATACTTAGGAGTTTATATTACAACTTCAAATGGGAAGCTATATAAATATAATTATGAACCATTATGGCATAAAATACAGGTAGAGATGAAAAATTGGGAAAAACTACAATTGTCTTTGTTGGGAAGGATAGCAGCAGTGAAAATGAATCTCTTGCCTAAGTTCTTATTTCTTTTTCAAATGATACCAATACCTAAAAAAGATGCAAACTTGCTTGAATGGCAGAAGGGTATTAACAAATTCATTTGGGCAGGGAAGAAACCGAGAATAAAACTTAAAATAACGCAAGACATACGTGAGAGAGGAGGCTTGAAAATGCCAAACTTAAAATTATACTATGAAGCAGTAGTTTTATCAATAATTAGTAATTGGATTAATTCAACAGGATAGATTACTGAATATTGAGGGGAATGATTTGATATATGGCTGGAATACTTATTTAATATATGACAAGAAGATGGATAAGACTTTCAAAAGTCATATATTAAGGAATGCTTTATTGCATGTCTGGAAAAAATATCAACATAACCTATGTGGGCAATTCCCAGACATGCAATAGAGAACATAAGTATAGTACAAAAACAGGATGTAACTACATACAGACAGCTTCTTACTATAGAAAGAGGTGTATTACAGCTAAAACCCTTGAATGTACTAAAAGAGGAAAAGATAATTCAAACATGGTTTCAGTATGGACAGTTACAGGCCAAAAAGGTCAGAAAATTGGTATTACGCAAGACGAGGACAATCTACTAAAACAAATTAGGGATCAAAGTCAAAGGCATATAAAAAGGTTATATAATGTACAGGGTGGGGCATAACCTTTTCCTAGGGGGTCACAGCAACACTTGTAATAACAACACAAATAATTCATACACCATTCGAAAGCCCATCAAAAACTGAGTTTATTGACACGATTTAATAGTCAGTATGACCACCATTAGCCCTTCGAACAGCATTCAAACGAGGTGGATAAGAACACAACAAATCTTCAAACAGTTCCGTTCGATTTTCCAGATTTTTCAACACAGTTTCCAAATTCATTCTCAAAGTTTCAACCGAATATCGATTTTGACCTTGCTCCTGAATCATCAGAGCTTCCACTTCATCCTTAATCCTTAATTATGGCCCCAATGTTCTCTGCCGGATTGAGATCTGGCGAATTTCCCGGCCAGACGTCATTGCCCCAAAATTCGACATTGTTTTCCTTTAACAATTGCTGAGTCGCATTTGCATTTCCGAATCGAATTTTCCAGCCATTCTTAAAGCAAATTTAACATTTAATAGCTCATTCAATTCAGTTTTTTATGGGCTTTAAAATGAGGTGTCGCGGAAGTTGTAAACTGCTGTCGATCTTGCTGTGACCCCCTAGGAAAAGGTTATGCCCCGCCCTGTATTAATAGAAATGGATTCTGAAACAGAATTAGTTAAAGACTGTATGATAAAATGGGCACAAAATTTTGAAGAATCAATAGTGCTGGATACATGAGAAAAGATATGGGTAAGAAATGTAAAATTCACGCAAGCCCAAAACCTGAGAGAGAACTTCTACAAGATGTTTTATAGATGGCACTTAGATCCTAAAAAATTGGCTTGCATGTACCCGAATTTACAACCTAAATGTTGGAGATGTGATTGTGTTGATGCTACATATTACCATATATGGTGGACTTGCAAAAAGGTTAAAGCATTTTGGATAAAAATATGGTGGATTATGCAAAATATTTTTAAAAAGAGGATAAAGTTTACCCCTCAGTTATTCTTGTTAGGTATAACTCCTGATTGTACTGTCATAGAGACTAATTTGATTTTGAACCTAACAACAGCAGCAAGACTGTTGGTGGCGCAGTACTGGAAGAAGGAAGATTTGTCTACTATTCAAGAATGGACATTAAAAGTAACAAACTTATCAGAGATGGCTAAAATATCAGCATATCTTAAGGACTATTCAGATGAGAAATATAAGCTGGACTGGAGAAGATGGATTGATTATATTCAAAATAAATATGGGACTAAGAAACTCCAGATAGCTTTTGACTGAAAAAGCAAGGAATGACATAACTTGTTTAGAGTTAGCTTAACAAAAGAGAAGTTAAAGTACAAGTGAGGATGATGCTAAAGTTTTTTTTTAGTTCACTTTAGAATATGATTGTTAAAGATTTATACCCTGTATTTGCTCTGGGAAGTCGGGGGGGAGGGAGGGGGGAGAGGGTTTGGGAGGGGAGGGTGGGGGAGGGGAGGGAAATATTTGTAAAAGTTTGTTAAATTTTCAATAAAAAAAACTTCCCCTCCCAAATATCATGCCTCCCCCCATCTCATTTCAATGACAGCCGAAAGCAAGTAGCGAAGCAAGGGCTGACAGCTTGTCTTTGTTTTCAACAAGTTAGTGATAAGGCGGGCAATCTGGGCAAACAACAGAATGAATTACCTGTAAAAGTTGGCAAAGCCAAGGAAATTCTGCAATTGTTTCCTCATGTGGGGAGGTGCCCAATCTAGCACCACCTCACTTTATCTGGGTCCATCTCCACCCCCCTCATGGGATATTTGGTACCCTAAGTTTATCTATCTTGTCCCTGTGGAACTCACATTTGGACACTTTAGTGTACAGTTTGGCTGCTTGGACTTTGTTCAGGACTGCTCTGACCAACTTCATGTGTTCTGCTTTTGTCTCGGTGTAAATTAATATGTCATCAAGGTATACCAAAAACCCCTTATATAGATGTTCATGGAGAACCTCACTTATCAGCTACATAAACACAGTGAGGCCTCCCTGTAGTCCAAATGGAAGCATGTTAAACTGGAAACATCCTAGAGGGCAATTAAAAGCAATCTCCCATTCATCCCCTTCTTTAATTCTGATCCAGTAGTAGGCCAAATAAATCTTATTTCATTCTTTGACAAACTGATTAGTGGATTGGTGAAATGCCATGCACATAGTATATTTTGATTTTAGTAAAAGATAAATTAGACCACAACCTATTTTTGGAGAAGCTAGAAAAATGTGAGATAGAAAAAACAAATGCACAGGTACACAATAGGTGAAACCTGGCTCAGTAGCAGTAACTGCAAGAAGTATCTTGGAATCCTCATGGACAATTATTTAAATATGAGCGAGCAATTTTTTTGCAGCCACCAAAATAGCCAATATAATCCTAGGCTACATTAAGAGAGAGCTAGAACAAAGATCATGTGAAGTTTAGTACTGCTTTATAATGCTTCCTATCTAACAAAATGAAATTCAATGTAGAGAAAAGTAAAGTCTTATATTTAAACAAGAAAAACCAAAAGTACAAATATAGATTGTGTGAAACCAGGCTTAATAGCAGTAACTGTGAGAGGGATCACAGAAAGTGAAGACTATTGAAATGGATTATTTCAAAAGGAACCTTCAATTAAGAAGAATGGAAGCCGCTAAAGGCAAAGCAACATCTGAATCCCTTTAGGCAATGCAAGTACAATTAAAGTAATAGTGACCCATCCTATTTGTTAGAATGCAGGTTCTAGCCAATACACAAGTGTGCAGATGTTTCCTTTATCAACTGCCCTGAGAGTCAAATAAACATACATTCCCATGGCTGTCTTTCGTTAGCCATTAAAGTAAAACATCCCACACAGCCATCATAAACATTCCCCAAAAGGGGATGGGATCTCAAGCCTTTCAGCGCCAGGAAACCAGTTGTAAAATATCAGTTGTCACAGGTACTGCCAATTAATTGACCCCAAGGCCCTCCTCCTCCCAATTGAATGGCAGTATCACTTTTATGGATCTGACACTTAGAGTCAATGGACAATCAATGAAATATGAATTAAAAGTGTGCGGCGGCAGCCAAAAAAGCCAATGCAATCCAAAACTGCATTAACAGAGGCATTCAATCAAGATCACATGATGTACTAATACTAGTAAGACCACACCTAGAATACTGAATCCAGTTTTGGTCAATACACTATAAAAGGATGTTGATACTCTAGAAAGAGTGCAGAGAAGAGCAACACAGATAGTTAGAGGACTGGAGTCTAAAACGTATTAAAAACAGTTACAGGAACTGGGCATGGCTAGTCTAGTGAAGAGAAGAACCAGGAGAGACATGATAGCAGTGTTCCAATATTTAATGGGCTGTCACAGAGGGGAGGGGGTCAACCTCTTTTCCAAAGCACCTGAAGGCCGGTCAAGGAATAATGGGTGGACACTGATCAAGGAGAGTGTCAAACTAGAGATAAGGAGAAATTTTCTGACAGTGAGAACAATCAACCAATGGGAAAGCTTGCCTTCAAAAGTTCTGGGAGCTTCATCACTGGAAGCTTTCAAAGAAGAGACTGGACTGCCATCTGTCAGAAATGGGTTGGGATCTGCTGCTTGGGCAGGGGGGGTGGACTAGATGACCTACAAGATCTCTTCCAACTCTATTATTCTGTTCTGTTCTGACCACACTTGGAATACTTCATCTAGTTTTGGTCACCACAATATAAAAAGTATACTGAGACTTTGGACAAAGTGCAGAAAAGAGCAACAAAGATGATTTAGTGGCTGGAGGCTAAAACATATGAAGAACTGCTGCAGGAATTGAGCATATCTAATCTAGTGAAAAGGACAAGGGGAGACAAGATAGCAGTGTTACAATATTTAAGGGGCTGCCACAAAGAAGAAGGAATCAACCTATTTTCCAAAGCATCAGAAAGCAAGACAAAAAGAAATGTTTGGAAACTAATCAAGGAGGGAAGCCAGTTGAACAAAGGAGAAATTTCCTGACAGTGAGAATAATAAACCAGTGGAACTTTGGAAAATTGTGGGTGCCTCTTCATGGAGGCTTTAAAAAAGAGATTAGATGGACTTTTGTCTCAAATAGAATAGTCTCCTGCTTGTGCATTGGGTTAGAGTAGAATTGTGATGGCGAACCTATGGCACATTTCTCAGGGCATGTCAGTTTGGGAACGGGTTTCCAGTTTGTGCTTTAAGCTGTTTTTCTCCTTCCAGAGGCCACTGGAAGTTGGAAAATGGGCCGTTTCTGCCCTCTGGAGGGCCTCTGAGGGGAACCAGGGGAGGCTGTTTTCACCCTCCCCATGCTCCAAGAAAACCATGTGTACATGCATGGGGCAGTGGGGGGGTATCATGTGCACATATGTAGGAGGCACAGTGCGGAGGAGGCATTAAATTAGAGTGGTTGTCACGCAAGTGCGCGTGATAGCACACGCGTGTGTGCTTTTGGCACCCGAGGTGAAAAAGGTTCACCATTACTGGACTATAACATGGGCAACTCGCGGCATCGTGTGACATTTAGCAATGTTTTTTCCCTTCGCGGAGCTAGATTGGGTGTGGCCTGCATGTAACGCATTCGACCCATGGGTCACCAGTTTGACAGTTATGGACAAAGTCCCTTTGCATCTCTGTTATTCTGTTACAAATAGATGTCTACTTTTTTTCTTGAAACCTGCAGTGATGGGTCACCTACAACTTGGGAAGGCAAACTGCTACATTTGATTAATTGTTTTCACTGTCATGAAATTTATCCTTAGTTTGCTTAGGTTGGATCTCTCTGCTCGGGCAGAAGGTTGGACTAGGTGGCCTACAAGGTCCCTTCCAAGTCTGTTATTCTGTTATTATCAGATATATTTTTGTATGGATGTTTCAGATGCTATTGGTATATTATGATTTATCAATTGTTCATATCTTATTATTTATGATTGTATCTTATGATTTATCATCTCTGAGTTACCACTTTGTTGTTTGCATGTACTCTTGAGAGCTTATGTCCCAGAGATAAATTCATACTTGGCCAATAAAGAATTCTATTTCTGTTCTGTTCTCTTTTTTCTTATTATGCCTTCCTACTTTGGGTGTGTATGTGCATGTAAGGGAGAAAGAGAGAGCGAGAAAGGGGAGGAGGGCTAGGGTTAGGTAGGGTTACCTTAGAGATTTGCCTTGTATGATATAGGTTTGTACCTATGGAAATTGGTGTCAAGATTGAACCATTTTGCTTCTTTCAAACCTAATGCTTTTCAATTTCCCAGTGAACTAGTGGGAAGGAAATGGAATGTGGAGAATGTTTGCAAAGATCACGAGAGCATGGAGCCAGCAAGGTCATTGCTGCAGGTGCTTGAGAAAGAGATAGATCGTTCTCATAACAAAATACCATCTCATAATTGGACAATGTACTTGGACAATACTGGAAAAGATAATCAAAAAACATCTGCAAACTTCTAAAAACAAATCGTTAAACTAGAAGCCAGCATGGGTTTGTTAAAAACAGTCCACGCCAAACCAATCTTATTTCTTTGACAAAGTGATTAAGTTAGTAGACCAGTGAAATGCTGTGGACAGAGTATACTTAGATTTCAGTAAAGTATTTGGCAAAGTACATCACAATCTACTTTGTGGTAAGCTAGAATAATGTGAGGTTGCCATCAGAAATTGTGGGTGTTTCATCTCTGGAAGTTTTTAAGAAGAAACTGGATAGTCACTTGTCTGAAACTCTGCTTGAGCAGAGGGTTAGACTAGAAGATCCCTTCCAGTTCTATTCTGATTGATTTATTTTGAACAGAAATCTCGTGTAGACCATACGGCAAGAGTTTGTTCAATCCAACAATTCTCTGCCTAACCAAAATTTTCATTTTGACTAAAGAAGCTATTTGAATGAGTAGGTATTTGTTTCCTTCTTTCCTTCAATTTGTTTTACATGTTTCTGGAAGTCTTTAATATATAGTTCCCCAAATCCTGACCTACTTAAGCATTTAACCACTTGTAGCACTCTCTACCAATCAGATCAAGCCTTGATCATGAGCTGCGTAATAAAACCTTTAGTTTCTAATCAATATACTCAAATTTTATTTAAATAGTTTTTCACTCAGTCCACATTCTTTTGTTCAAACTCCCATTCACACACCCCCCGCCGCAAAATTTTATTGTTTATTTATCAAATTTATTGAAGCGGTATGGTGGCCTAGAAGTGAAGATTCTTGCCTCCAATTGGGAAGGTTGAGAGTTCAGCCCTAGTCAGTGACAGATGTTTCTTTATCAGGGCACAAAGAGAAAATATCTACTGTAAACTTTGTCTAGGCATCAAGAAGGGAATCTAGCCAGTAAACGCTCATTCAGTCACCCCAACTCCACCCCCAATTACACCCGAAATAAAGGGATTATAAGAAAGAAAGAAAAATTATTAGCCACCTGTCTTAATACGAGATAATACTTGGTGGGTTAAAATCAGAGAAAATAAAAAAAAGAATTAGAAATAAAAACAGAAATAAAATAAAATAATTAAAGTAAAAATATTAAAAACATCAATTAATATCCACAAACACGATATGGGGAGGTGGAATCTGTTGTTAATCAATCAATCAACCACCTCCACTGTGATGCTCCCCTATTGGGGCCCCAAGCTTACTGGTAGAGTCAGTTCTTCAGGCCCTTGTGGATAGGAGGGTTGGGGCTGACTTCACACCAGGGGGCAAGATGTTCCAGAGGACAGATGCAAGAGCAGAAAAGGCAGACAGGGCTCGCACAATGACAGGGCCTCCTCTGCTGGCACGGGTGGGATGGGCCAATCCCAGTGGGATAAGATGGTCCCTCAAATAACCATGCCATGAAAGGCTTTAAAAGTGATTAACAATACCTTGAATGGGACCCAGAAGCAGACAGGCAGCCAATGCAGATTGCAGAGCAATGGTATTACATGGGCCATTGTTCAGGCCACAAGAATTGCCCATGACACTGAACACTGCGTCAGCTGAAGCTTCCAAATTTGAAAAACTTTGCAAATTGTTTCCTTCTGGGAAGGAATTGTATGATTTTCTTTTAAGGCAGTATATATTTGATAAGTTTCTCACCTACCAAAGTACATTTAGTGCAATTACAACACAGGATAAATACCCATATAGAAACTAAAATACATGTAAAACCAATACAAATTTCTCAGTACATTACCCTAAACAATCTAGTTTTCTGGAAATTCACAGCAACGTACATTAATAGACAATCTTTTATTTTTAGAAATTAATAATTTCTGAGTTACTCAAACCATATAGATTTATAATGTACTTCCATTAATAATTATTCTCACCTGGGATATGTGCTCATTTTCATCCGATTGATTAGGAAGATCCTGGCAATCATTACGAATCTGTGGATTCAGCAGAGTTTTTTGATGCTCCATAGTAAAAACAGGAAAGAAAGGCCTAAGGAATTTAAACTCACTGCTCAGAGACCCATCAGCTAAGCACACTTCATAGCTGTAGGCCTGGGAAGATGCCCCAGTATTAGGATCAACACACTTGTCTTGCAAATTTGGTCCCCCAGGGAAATTCCCTGTGGAATGAGAACTTCCTATGAACTTCCTTCGCTTCTGAAACTTGGTTGCAATAAACACAGTGACAGAAAGCAGAAAAATGGATGAGATGGCAACCAAGCAGATAATCAAATACAGTGTTAGAGTATGATCTCCTTCTTGTGGGACTTCCTCCTTAGGATTATCCATAATTTTCATGTAAGGATCAGAGAAGCCGTCCACCAGAAGAATCCTTAGGGTTGCAGAGGCAGACTGAGGAGGATGCCCATTATCCCTAACCGCCACAATAAGAGTGTGTTTGAAACTGTCTCGGATGTTCACCGGCCTCATGGTTTTCACCTCCCCATTCTGAGTCCCAACAGCGAAGAGACTCGGATCTGTGGCCTTCAGCAACTGATAGGAAAGCCAAGAATTCTGTCCTGAATCTCTGTCCACTGCCACCACTTTGGTGACTAGGTAGCCTGTCTCTGCTCCCCTGGGAACCAGATCATTTGATGCAGAAGTGCTGTTCTGAAGGGGGCAGAGGACGAAGGGGGCATTGTCATTTTCATCTGTGATAAAAACTCGGACCACTGTTTCTGAGCTCAAGGGAGGTGAGCCCTTGTCTACAGCCCTCACCATCACCTGGAAATCCTGTATATCCTCATAATCTATAGATCGAATGGCATACAAGTTCCCAGTTTCAGAGTTGATGGAGATGTAAGATGATGCAGGCTCTTCCCTGATCTCTCCAAACAAAAGAGAGTAGGTTACTTTGCCATTCTGTTCTGTGTCCACATCCACAGCATGGACTGATCCAATGAGCAGTCCCGGAATGTTGTTTTCTCGTAAGTGCAAATTGTAGAAACCTCTTTCAAACATTGGAGGGTTATCATTGACGTCTGAAAGTTGAATGCTAATAACTGTCATTGAAGTGAGTCTGGGAGAACCTTGGTCGGTGGCTGTGATGGTGATGTTATAATGTGACATTTGTTCTCTGTCCAATGGCTGTTGAGTCACAAGCTGGTAATAATTGTTCTCAGTCAGTTTTAATATAAAAGGCAGGTTTTTCTCAGTGTTGCAGTTAGTTCTGCCATTGTCTCCGGAGTCTTGATCTCTGATGCTAAAAAGTGCCACCAGTGTTTCTGGGGGAGAATTTTCAGGTAAAGGATTAGTGATGGATGATACAATTATTTCTGGAGCATTGTCATTGTCATCTTCAATGTCAACAAGAACTTTACAGTAAGCGGACAATCCTCCACCATCTGTGGCTTTGATGCTGAGTTCATAATTATGATTTTCTTCATAATCAATTTTCCCTACGAGCATAATTTCCCCAGTATGATTGTTTAACCTGAATGATCGGAGTACATCTGCTGGTGCTTGGCTAAAAGTGTAAATGATGTGAGCATAGGATCCAATGTCTTTGTCAGTGGCTTCAACTTTAGCAACCAATGAACCTGGATGACTATTTTCCATTAGCTGCACTTTATACACTGCTTGTTCAAATTGGGGCACATTATCATTGTTATCCAGAATATCAATAATTATCTGTGCTGTGCCAGTTCTCCTTGGGATCCCTCCATCCACAGCTTCCAGGGTGAGGATAAATTGAGGGATCACCTCGCGGTCTAATGGTTTTGCCAAAAGCAGTTCTGCATATTTCCTACCATTGTTTTGACTTTGTACGTCTAGCTTAAAATATTCGCTTGGGCTAAGTATGTAGTTCTGGATAGCATTTTTTCCTTTGTCTAAATCGTGGGCTGTCTCCAAGGGGAAATGTGCATTTATGGGAGTCTGTTCAGGTATTTCAAAAAGGAATTGATTCTGAGAGAAAATAGGGGAATTATCATTGACATCTTCTACCTGAACTTCAATTTTGAAGAATTGAAGAGGATTTTCCAGCAAAATTTCAGAGAATAGAGTGCAAGGATCACTCAGACCACACAAAGCTTCGCGGTCAATTTTATCCCTCAATATTATATTCCCAGAATGAGGATCCAGCTGGAAATCCTGCCTGGAACTCTTAGAAATCAACTGTGCTCTGCGAGCAGAGAGCTCCTTCACATCCACTTTCAAATCTTTTAGCACATTTGCTACTATTGACCCAGCTTTCTTCTCCTCAGGCACTGAATAGCGGAATGGTTCACACAACATACCAGAGCTACATAGAGAAATAAAGAACAAGACCACTTGCCTGCTAGTACGAGATGCTTCCATTTTCTCAGCCTCTTTCAGGGAATGTCATACATTCAATAAGATTCTTTGTAAAGCAACTGCTGTAATTTCCATTATAGTTGTGATCAGAATCCAGTAGGAGTTGTTTTTTTTTTTTTTGGTATCCACACTAGAGTATTTTCTTCGGCAATTTCTCAAGATTTAATTGAAAGCTGTTGCCTTTTGTCCTGAGATTCCTTTGTCTAATGACTGGATCACTCTGAAGTAAACGAATCTCTCTTTTTACTGTTTGGTGCAATAGCACCACCTTGTGTGTAAAGTAAAATGTAGCACTGAATTTAGGAAACTCCTTTGAAGAGGACATTTACTGTAGTGTATAGAATAGTGTGTGCATCTTTTCAAAGGAACAAAATGTTATACAATCCTGGTGTCTTTTGTCATATTAAAATAATATATTAATAACTTTCAATTTGAGAAAAAAAAGATTTCTCCCAAAATATAAGAGCTATAATTTTTGATATGGTTGTGATATGAATGTGTGTATAAAGTACCGTAAATACAAGGATGTGAGGAATATCACTTGTGTGTTTTATTTTTAACCATGTAGGTTATATTTGGAAACAATCCTGATTTTCACTTAAACTCATATATAGACATTTCATATTTCCTTTCAGAAGTTTAATAATAATAATGATAACAGTAATAATAATAACAGTAATAATAATAACATTATTATTATTAATAATAATAATAATAACAACAATGTATCTTTATAACGGTCAAAAAGCAGCAACTGACATTAAAATATATTTAAAAAGTACTGACATTAAAAGTGGATAATAACATACATGCTCTCAAACTGTTCAGGTCACTCCCTGGTTTACGTGAGTGAAAAGCCAATAAGTATGGAAGTAAATATAATCGTCCAGAAATTGTTAGAGATATGTCCAAATAATTGGTACAAGATGACAGCTATAATTCTGTAACCATTGTTTTTCTTGTGGACATTGCAGCAACACAAAATTTTGCCGCTGCCTGCGTGGTAGAGGGGCGTGAATCCTGGGGGAGAAAGTCTACATAAAAATTGTCTGCCCTCCCTGGCATCTCTCTAGTAAGGGGAGAATATATGCAGACCTATGAACTCTGTATAGCTCACAGTACAATAAAACATGTGAGATATCTTCATCTTCTCCTTTACATACCCATTCTGCTAATGGAGTTCTCTTATACCTGCCCTGGAGGAGTGCTGAAGGAAGAATGTTAAATCTGGCTCTGAAGAAAGCTATTCTTTGTTTTGAATGTCATTTAGATATCTTGCCGATTCCCACACAACCTGTTTGATTCTGTCCGTACTGTGAAGAGACAACCTATTTATATAAATAAAATCAACATTCAACATATTTAGTTCTTCTTGGAACTCCATGTCCTTCATTCTATTGATTTCTACTTGCTTTGCTTGTTCAAAGCCTAGGGACATTAAGAATTCTGGTGAGAGCCCATAAGCACCCAGCTTGTGATTTATTGCCTGTTTCTACAGGGAGGGGAAATTGTCAGTCAACACTATACATGTATTTTTGTACTAGATGGTTGAGTACCAAGGTGTGATCCACTGTTGATCTTCCTTCTCTAAAACCAGATTGTTTGATTAGCCCCCTGAAATCAGCCAATCCTGAAGTTTATAGTTTAGGTGTTTGGCATACAGTTTACTAATAACACTCAGAAGACTAATGGGTCTATAATTGTCTGGGTCATTTCTATTACCTTTTTTATAAATTGGTATGATAATTGCTACTCCCCAAACTCTTGGCATATGGGCCGTTTTATCGATAAATGTAAACAGAGATGCTAAAAGTGGAGCCCACCAACTGGCGTTCTTTTTGATTATTTCTGCCAGGACATTTTCAGCATTATCAGGTGCCTTATTAGCCTTGAGGGCTCCGATCAACCGGGCTATCTCTTCTGGTCTAACAGGGGGCCAGTAAGGAGTTTGGTCCAAACTAATTTGGATCTCCTTGGTTACATAGTCAGGGTCTATGTATAAATATATAATATAAATATAAATATAAAATATTCTTCCCAGGCATGAATCAGTACCTGATTAGTTGGGAGTAGGGGAAGGTTTCCCCAATCCTCTGGTAATTTTTGTCCTGACTGATTAATTAGTTTATGCCATGACTCCTTCAGAACCACACTATTCTTTTCTTTTAGAAGGGTCTTATATCGTGCTTTCAACTGTTTTAAGTAGTGAGTGTGATCCTCAAAAGGGCATTTTTAGTTTTCCTGTACTCCATATTATATATCCTTTTTAGTTGCACGCAATTTCTATCAATACATTTTTTATTCTTTGAAACCGGCCTTTTGAAGTGAGCTAGTATTTTGTTAGTGAGAACCAATTTCAAATTTGAAATTAAAGTTTCAAACTCATAGTTAACAAACATCCAAAATATCTGCCAGACTATCTCATTTCCTTTACATGGGTGATATGAAGCTGGATGAAAAAGCACTATCTGAAAAAGAATCATTGTTCAATTCTGTCCATATATAAGATCAAGACATTGCAATGAAATTTGGGCTCAACCAATGTTCCACCCTCACAACCAACAGGGGAAAAATGGTGAAAACCATTTTAATTCCATAGGGAAATAAAGTGTCCTGAGATTTTAGAATTCAAATAGACAAGAACCTGCCACATAACATCTGAGACTTAATAATTGTTTTTAAGAAAGACAAAAAACAACAACAACACCAGGATAGTGGATGTGGCAGTACTTGAAGATAGCAGAATACAAGAGAAAGAACTGGAGAAGATAACAAAATACAAAGGACTGTAAATAGAAATAGAACAACTGTGGGAAAAGAAAGCGATGGTACCAATATAATAGACCCCTTGGTTGGAATCGAAAAATAGTTGGAGCATCACTTGAAAACCATGGGCATTGAAAAAGTCATCATCAGTCAAGGCAACTGTAAGGATTTTCTATCCTTCTAGCTGAAGAACGTGAGGACTCTTGCAATAAAGTGTTTCAAAAGGAAGCTTTTATTAAGTAAGAGTGAAAACATTCAATTCAAAGCAACATCTAAATCCCCTTAGGCAAGGCAAGTAGAATAAAAGCAGTAGAGACCCCTCATATTAGTCAGAATGGAGATTTTAGCCAATACACAAGTGTGAAGGTGGTTCCTTTACAAGCTGCCCTGAGAACTGGATAATCATAAATCCCATGGTTATCTTCCATTAGACATTTAAGTGAACTGTTCCACGTGGCCATCATAAACATTCCCCAAAGAGTGAGTGAATCTCAAGGCACTTCGGTGCCAGGAAACCAGTTGTAAAATATCAGTTGTCACAGGCACTGCTAATAAATTGACTCCAAGGCCCCCTTCCTCCCAATTGAATGGCAGTTAGGGATCTGACTGCAGCTTTACATCCCTCAATGATACTTTTAACATCATTAAAAATCAACATCTACCTATCCCAGATCTTTTGGAAGGACTTGATAGGTGGATATAAATGCCAAACTAAACATCTGACTGATTGTGAAATCAATCAATATTAATATGATCCTTCAATTTTAGACAATGTTATTAGGTGGTTCCATTTTTTATTGATGCTTCTGATATCCAAGAACTATAAAACTTTATTCAGTCTGTTAGACTATTATAGTTTATAGATAAACTTAGAACCGTGAGATCAAGCAGGTACTAAATAAATGGAACCTTCCCCAAAACAAGATAGAAATGTTTCTGAAAAATGTATGGCTAATGCAACTTAACAATCCATTGTTTGCCCATCATCTATTCCTACTTCCAAATACAGCTACTATTGTGTTTGTATGAGAAAATATTAAACAAATCATAAATTTATCCTCAATCATGATCAGAAATTGAATCTGGGCCCCTTGTTTATTTGAAAAAACAAATAAATATTCTCTGACTGTGCTCTGATCCTTCTCAAACTTGATACTAATCATGTACATTTACAAACCGCATGCTATTTTCTCCAAATCCAGTCTGTCAGTGTGGACATTGTATTAAACCTCCTTGAGAGTAGAGTGTAGAGACACAAGAGCAATGAAAAGTTGTGCCTTTCAAGATGGCATCAGAGGTGGTATTTAGCTGGTTTGAACTGGTTTTGGCGAACTGGTAGCAGAAAATTTGAGTAGTTCAGAGAACTGGCAAATACTGCCTCTGGCTGGCCCCGCCCTCCTGCCCCAATCGTTCCCTGTCCTATATTCCCTTGTTTTTTTTAGCTCAATTGATTTACATGGCAGAGCAGATTTCTGCACCTCAGCTGAGCTAAAAAGACAGTTCAACTAACCAGCGCTTTCACCAAGGCTGGTCTTTGAGTGCTGCATGCGTTCAGGAAGCGCTCTCTCACAGAACTGGTAGAAAAAGATTTGGAATCCCACACTGGATGGCATGCACTGTTTCAAAGGACTAATGTTAACTTATCATGGATTTCCCACTAGGACTTCATAGTTTCTCAAACTGGATTGCAACTCAGAGAAATTTAAAGGAATATAGAAGGCAACCTTGTCTTGACAAAATGATAGTTCTATCAACATTTATTCACGGCCTAACACCTTGCTCTGACTGCAGAATCCACAATGGTCACAGCATTACCACAAAGAGAACTCCTGTGATATAGTGATTAAATTTTGGAAATTAGTAGAGCAAACCATGTTCAATTTTAAACTGTCAGCCATTGCAGATCATTGTTTAAAACATTTGAATAAAGTATAAATCAATGTATAGGGAATCCTCAAAATATTATAGCAGTTGGGACTGGAATTTCTGCCATTAAGCAATGCATTCATAAATCATGTGATTATATCACTTAGCAATAACAAGTGAAAATCACAGGTCACCTTTTGCAACTTCCTGCCAGTTTCCAACAACCAAAATCAGTGGAGAAGCTGAGAGGCCACTCAGAAGCTGGCCAGCATAGAGGTAAGCGGCTACTGCTTGGTTGGAGAGGGAGTGAAGAGGTGCACAGGTGGCCAGAAAGGCATGCCAGGGCTTGGGGTTCCTACTGCTATGTGAGGGAGGGTGCACCTCTGGCTGGGGAAACTCAGTATGATTGCAGTGAGGTTTAAAGAGGCTTAGTAATTGGCAAGGAAGGCTCAGTGTGAGCACAACAGGGCTTGGAATGGATGTTGCTGGGTAGAGAAGGATACACAGCATGAGCACAATGAAGCCTGGGGAGAGGGTGCAAAGGTGTATGAGTGATTGGTGAGGTGCAACGTGACTGCAGAGAGGCTGGGGGAATACATGCGGCTGGGTAAGGTTTATCTGAGCAGTTTTCAACCCTGCCTGCCAGATTCCTCATTGAAACTGTTTGTGGGAAACCTGTGCCAAAGGTTACAGATTGTGGCCACGTGAACATGGGATGCAGGGCCATCCTATGTGTGAGCTGGCTGCCGAGTGCCCACATCACAATCAAATGACTGGGACAGGGGGAACTTCTAGGATTGGTCGTAACGACCACTCAGCGCATTATAATATAAATCTTTGCTAAAGGAATAGCCGTTAGCCAAGGATTACCTATAAAAGAATTGTGATCTATGTTCTCAACTAAAATTAAAGTAAAATTACCTGTTTCATAAATAAATAAATAAATAAATAAATAAATAAATAAATAAATAAATAAATAAATAAGCATTTAGTTCAAGAATAACTGATAGAACAAAAGGAATAGAGGGAGAATGAATAGGAAGAGTCTGAATTAATTGCATGTTTTTCCTCACCTCTTTCTTCGCGCCATTTACTGCAACTTGCTCAGAAGTACCTTGGATGTCTGAAGAAATATTACTGTTCCCTGGGACGCTAACATCTCCCATCGAAAAGACAGGAAAGAGAGGCCTGAGAAATCGGAACTCGCTACTTAAGGATCCACCAGTCAAGCAAACATCATAACGGTAAGTCCTGGAAAGCGACCCATTCTGTGAATCAGCACAGTTCCCTGGAGTATCAGAACTGGCAGGTGGGAAGTGAGGATGAGTAGTAGGAAATTGGCTTTGGGTGTCCTTCTTGAAGATTTTGACCACAATAAACACAACAATGCAGACCAGGAACACAAAGGAGACTGCAGCCAAGCAGATCACCAGATACTTGGTCAAGGTTTTATCTTCTTCCGGTTCTTGCACACTGACATCCACCCTCCTCAGGAAGGGATCCGAAAAGCCATCCACAAGAAGAACATTAAGCAACGCTGTGCTGGTCTGTGGAGGAAGGCCGTTGTCTCTGATCACTATCACCAGTCTCTGCTTACTTGTGTCTCGCTCATTCAGGACTCTCCTGGTTTTCACTTCCCCATTCTGCGCTCCTATGCTGAAAAGGGCTGGGTCTGTGGCCTTCAGCAATTCATAGGAAAGCCAAGAGTTTTGGCCAGAATCTGCGTCCACTGCAACCACCTTGGTGACCAAATAGCCGGCCTCGGCTGACTTGGGAAGCAGCTCATTGCATGGGGATGTGTTGTTCTGGAGGGGATACAGGAAGAAGGGAGCGTTGTCATTCTCATCTATGATGTGGATTCGGACAATCACTTCTGAGCTCAGGGAAGGAGAACCACCATCAAATGCCCTCACAGTGACTCTGAAGCCTCTTATCTGCTCATAGTCCAGGGATCGGAGGGCATACATGTTTCCAGTTTCAGAGTTGATTGAGATGTAAGAAGTCACCATGCCATCACCCTTCCCAGGCAGAACTAAGTAATTCACTTTAGCATTCAGCGTTGTGTCTAGATCCAGAGCATGGACTGAGCCAATGAGCAAGCCTGGAATATTATTCTCCCTGATTTGCATGTCATATGAAGACTTTTCAAAAAGGGGAGAATTATCATTGACATCGGAGATCTGAACATTAATCAATCTTGTTGAAGTGAGCCTAGGAGCTCCCCAATCAATGGCAGTGATGGTGATGTTGTATTCAGTGACCGTCTCTCTGTCTAGGGGACTTTGGAGCACAAGCTGATAAAAGTTGTTTGTGGTGGCTTTCAGCACAAAAGGGAGATTCATCTGCACGGAGCAGACCGTTTTGCTGTTGTCTCCAGAATCTTGGTCTCTCACATTGAAGAGGGCCACCATTGTATCTGGAGGAGAATCCTCCTTTAAAGTGCTGATCAGAGATATGATAGACACTTCTGGGGGATTGTCATTCTCATCTTCAACCTCTATCAGTATCTTGCACTGACCTGGAAGACCCCCTCCATCTGTTGCTCTGATGCTCATGCTATAGCTCTTTTCTTTCTCATAATCAATCTCTCCCCAAACAGTTATTTCACCAGTAACTTCATTTAAATGAAACAAATTGCTTATTCTTTCAGGCACCTGATGGAACGAGTAGAGGATTTGCGCATTTGAACCCAAATCCAGATCTGTAGCTTCCACTTTAATCACAAGGGTGCCCTTAGGGAGATTCTCCTTTATTCTTGCCTTATATTCAGACTTACTAAACAGAGGAAAGTTATCATTATGATCCAGAACATTAATATTAATTTGAACTGTGCCAGTTTTCTTTGGGACTCCTCCATCAATAGCCATTAGTATCAATTCAAGGCGTGGCATCTTCTCCCTATCTAATGTTTTCTTCAAAACAAGGTATATATTGTTATTCCCATCTTCATTCTTTTGTACTTCAAGCTGAAAATGCTCATTGGAACTGAGAATGTAATTTTGGATGCTATTATTTCCCAAGTCATCATCCTGAGCTAATTCTAAGGGAAATATCATATTTATTGGCATATTTTCAGGAATATCCACCTTTACTTCGTTTTTCCAAAAGTTGGGTGCATTGTCATTCACATCTTCTATTTTGATTTCAATATTAAATATATCTAAGGGATTTTCCAAAACAAGCTGAGAAAGAAGTAGACAAGGAACATTCTGGCCACATAAAGCTTCTCTGTCTATTTTGCCATTAATCAACAGATTCCCAGTTTGAATATCAAGGTGGAAGTATTCCTGAGTGCCCTCAGCAACTAAATGTGCTTTGCGTGTGGAGAGCTCCCCTGTTTTCAGTTTCAATTCCTTCAGCACATTAGCCACCAAAAAACCCTTTTTCTTTTCTTCAGGGACAGAAAAGCGAATTGAAGCACACATTACTCTAAGGAATGAGAAAGAGAGAAGGACATACAGACCTTGCCTTTTCCAAAAGCCATTCTCCATGATTCCAGTCTCTTCCTTGTAGGCTCAAATTCTGCCCCAAATTCAGGTTTTTTTCCCTTCCTTTATGATTTAATTGTTCAAACCCTATTTAATTGTTCAGTCTTTTGCCATCTTATAATCTGCAACATTTCGCTGCCAGAGTCAGATTCCTTTTGTTCAGTTTTGTATTACTGTTTCCCCCTAATTCTGAGCAAGCAGAACAAAATTTCTTTGTTAATATCGCCACCATGTGGTGAACTAGGCAAAAATTCTATCTGCATGGTTTAGATTCAGTAACACATTGAATCCATTTTTATCTATCCACTAGCTACCCTACCCAGCAGATTATCTCATTAACTGTTTAATTATATAGAAAAAGAAACAGAGTGACAATCTGCACAAAAAAAATCAAAGTTATTGATAAAGACTGTAATCCAGTCCTTTCGCAGTTGAGTTCTGAATGACTGTGGCCATATAGTGACCCTTTAGGTGGCTTCTGTTGTGCACCCAAGGATATCAAGTTTAAATCTGTGTAAGGAAATCATGTCTGCTTTGAGGCACCTTGGCAACATCTTTCAAGGTTTTCAGTTTGGATTACCAGTGACAACATCCTTCTACAATTTTTTTGCTGCTGCTTGTTGTCCCATTTGGGAGAGGGGGTGGTGCTTTGAATCAGTTTTTTGCTCCTGTCAACTTCCCTTACAGTTTTCTTGAAAAGTTTTTTGGAATAGGTTTTCCTTTGCCTCCTTCCTAGGCATCATAGAGAAAGTCTTGCCCAAGATCACCTTTCCATGTTACTATCTCAGAGGAAAAACGTTTGTTATATTCCTTTCTTGGTGTCCTTTAAATCTGTTTGCAGCACTTGCAAACAGATTTAAAACAAAAAATTCCATTTTTTGTTAATCCTTTTGCAGTATAATAACTTATACATTAACTATCATGGTTAAAATAACTTAGAGATTTGCCTTGTAAGATACAGGTTTGCACTTATGGAAATATGGGAGATTGGAAGGTGAAATAGGAGGAGGGGAAAGAGGTTCTACTCTTTCATTATTTCTCTAGGGAACAGGGTTCAGAAGTAGCCCATTGCCTACTGAGGTTATCCCTTAAAGAACAGGGACGTGCAGTCAGGGGAGGCAGGGGAGGCAGAGCTTCACCACTATCATCATGAAAAGGGAAAAAAATGTAAAAGGAAAAAGGCAAGAGCTGAGGTCAGGCTGAGCTAGTTGCTGCCAGAGTCACCGTGGATGACTCTGCTTAGTGCTTAACTGTTTAAAAAAGCCTCTAAAAAAGTGCCCTCTACAAGAGGCGGCAGGAGAATGACGTGCCTTATCTAGTCTGACTTTTTATGATCACTCGAGCAGAGTTAAGCAAGGGGTTAAAAGCAAAAAAATTCCTGACGTAGATGAGGCACGTCATTCTCCTGCCTCCTCCTGTAGAGGGTGCTTTTTTAGAGGCTTTTTTAAACAGTTAAGCAGAATCATCCATGGTGACTCTGGCAGCAACTAGTTCAGCCTGACTTCAGCTCTCGCCTTTTTCCTTTTACATTTTTTTCTTTTCATGATGGCAGGCAAGAGCAGAGTTGAAATCCTCTCTGAAACAGCTGGAAAAGGTACGTGTGGGTCAGAGGGAGGGGGAGGAATTCAAACTTCATCCTCCTGGTGCAACTTTGTGTGTGTGTGTGTGTGTGTGTGTGTGTGTTTGAGAGAGGGGGGAGGGAGCATATTGAGACAGTTCTTTAGTTTATGCACTATGTAACACTCTAATACCATGCCTTTGGGTCTTCTGAAATTTTAATTATTCAATCATAAGCAAAAACAATGTTTTCAGTAGAATGAATTTCCACTTCTACTTACACCTGTCAGCCAAAATGCTGCTAGTGGTATTGCTAACATGGGCTGAGAGGGAAAACCTAAATTTTCTGAATCCTGGTGCAACTTGTGTGTGTGTGTGTGTGTGTGTTTTAGAGAGGGGGGGAAGGAGGGAGAGAGGGAGAAGGAGGGGAAGGGAAAAGAAAAAGAAAGAAGGAAACCTATTTAGCAAAGGAGAAAAACAAATGCTGTCGCTTTAAATGGGAACTGAGCATGCCTGGCTGTGGAATTCTGGGAGTTGAAGTCCACAAGTCTAAAAAAAATTGCTGCCTCACCAGCCATAAACCTCACCGCACATTACTGGATTGCAACCATCTAAAAACAGGTAGCCAATTGCCAGACACATACAAATTACACTTTATCACATATTTGGAGCCGGATTACTGGAACATTGAAGATGTAGTTATTCCATGGGCAGAAGCAAAGGCAGCATTGATTGAATTTGGCAAAAAAATTAATTACGAAATTAATTTGAACTACAGAGATTTTTTTGGAAAATGTGCTCAAAAATCCAAACAACTACAAAATTCCTGACGGTATCAGAAAAGCTAGAGATATTGTCAGGACAATTGCTGTTAGTTCAGCCGAGGCAGAAAGGGGGTTCTCAAAAATGAACCTCATATGTTCAGAGCAAAGAACCCTGTCAGCCTCCGCTTTGCTGCTGCTTCAGCTGCCATTGAAACGGGGAGGGGGGCATGGTATTTGGGAGGGGACTGATAGTTGTGCTGGAGGAAGATTCTAGAGTTTGAACTGTCCACCTTACTGCGCATGTCCCGCCAAGGCCAACAGAACCAGCATTCCATCCTGGTGATGCCTTTCGAAGTTATCTCACACCTGACAATTGGGAGAATTATGATTGGACTGTGCATGGGATGCCAAGGGGAGGGGAATGAATTATACAATGTATTATTCGCTTTCGCGCCTAAATAATCAGACTTCGCTCAGCTTCGCTTCTATTCATTTATAATTAGTACAAGTACACTTGATTTCTATCAATGGAGTCCTGTGGTTTTCTTTCCTGATTTTTGAATGAAGAAGGGCTGACAATAAGCGAAGTCTCAACCTCCACCCCACCAGGAGCTACAACCTACCGAGGGGGGTGTTCTCACAAGAAGAAAAATAATGTCTTTGAATGTGAGTGATGAAGAGGAAACTGAAGGGGCAGCAGCAGAACCATCTTTAACTGAAAGGCTGGCTGGTCTAAGAGTGGAAGAGCCTACTGTTCATCCCCGATGGACTTTGGGTGTGGGGCAAAAAGAGGAGTCTGAGGAGTTGGATGCAGGAGTCACGAGAAGGAGACCGAAAAAAAATCAGCAGAATGGGGTGACGCTGGGGGCGAGGATTACAAATTGTCCCACGCCATGCGACTCCTTGAGGAAGCTATGTCCGAACGCAAAAACCGTGGAAGAGCAATGGAAAGGGAGCAAGCTGAAGAGTTTGAACAAAGGTACTCCATGCATTGGTTAAGGGAGGGTGAAGAGGCCGAGGGGGGTTGGGAGCAAGGAAACCCAGAACCAGCCTCCCCCCCCCAGCTAGGGCCGCTCCAAGAGTAGGGGGGCCCCCAGGCGATGCCGATTGGCAAAAATCCCTCCCTTAATAGTGAAATATAATGGCGATCCCAAAAAGGTAGGGTTGTTTGTCATACAGATTTGGAACTATATGGAAATTTATGGTCCGGATTTAGAAATGGATATGAAAGTAAGAATGGTTTTACTCTCATTGGAAGACAAAGCGGCCGACTGGATGGTGGGCTTACACCAATGCAATTCTCCTTTCCTGAGGAATTTTAATGACTTTATGGCTACAATGAAGAGGAGGTTTGATGACCTGCTGATTGAGAAATGCGGGAAGGTGAAATTTATGGCCCTGAAGCAGGGACATAGACCGGTGACTGAATATATTCAGGAGTTTCAACAGCTGTCAGCCTATATGAGGGGATGGTCAGAAGACGCTTTGTTAGATCAGTTTGCTGGGGGATTGAATGAAAAAATTTACCAACAGTGCTTTAACAGACACCTTCCCTGCCGGGTGACTGATTGGTATGAACATGCAGCAGACGTTGAGTTAGATTTGGCCAGACTTCAACGCATGAAAGAGGGAGAAGCGGAGAAGTCACCCCCCCCCCCATCGGCCCCAAAAGCCCCTGCTCGCACCAGAAGTGAAGGGAAGGGAAGCTTTGCCAGTAAGACCAAGCCTTTCATGTGCTTCCGCTGCGGGAAGGAAGGCCATCGTGCCATGAATTTCCGCATTAAACTGGCTCAGACCGCTCCACCCCCACCCAGAAGAGAGGGGGGGGCAAGCAAGGCCCCGGGAAAGAAGAGAGAGGCTGCATGCGCTGCTGAAAATGTCCCCCAGCATTTCCAGCCAGAGGAGGAGGAGGGTGACATTACCACCAGCTTGTCTGACGAATCAGATGACGACTGCTCGCATCGTTGGGTGAGTTCAAACAAAGGCCCCATGTTGATCCCTATTGAATTAAGGGTGCCATCTGCTGGCGAGACTGAAAAGCTTTTAGCTCTGCTGGACTCCGGCTGTTCTCGCTTTATGATTAGTCCGGCGATGGTGGAAAAACTGGGGTTGAAGTTGAGGACTTTAAAAACCTCTATTGTTTTTTGCCAGATTGATGGTTCTATTGCGGGTGGGGGCCCTGCTCATTTTTCTACTGAGCCGTTAGAGATGAAGATGGGAACCCATCAGGAGTTAATCACTTTTATTGTGGCACCTGGCATGGACCGGCCCCTTATTTTAGGACTCCCCTGGCTTCGTAAATGGAACCCTCGCATTAACCGGAGGAAGGGGTGGCTATGCATTTGCACTAGCGGGTAGCGTAAATGGAACCCTCGCATTTGCACCCCTGACAGGAAGGTTGAAACCCCAGACCCTGCTGATTCCAACCCCACTTTGGCAGCCAGGGCGCAGGAGAGAATCGAAGGGGAAGAGAAAATTCCGAAGGAATATTGGGATCTAAGAGGAGTCTTTAGTGAGAAATCTTCTGATAAGCCCCCTCCCCACAGACCCACTGATTGCACCATCGAGATTTTACCTGGAGTGGCGCTTCCCAAGCCCCAGATATATTCTATGTCTCCTAGAGAGATGGAGGAAATGAGAAAATTCATTGACAAGAACTTGGAGAGAGGTTTCATTGAACCAGCTAGACCCAAGGTAGCAGCTCCTGTGCTCTTCAGAGAAAAGAAAGATGGCTCCCTCAGATTATGTGTTAATTTCAAAAATTTAAACAGTATCTCTCCCTAGAACCTCTATCCATTACCACTAATGAAGGACATGCTAGCCCAACTGGGCAAGGGCCGCATTTTTACTAAACTAGACTTACGGGAGGCATACTATAGAGTCCGTATTAAGGAGGGGGATGAGTGGAAAACAGCTTTCAACTCTTTCAACCTGGGCTGTTTCCAGTTCCGTGTGATGCCGTTTGGCCTGCAGGGGGCACCTGCAGTCTTCATGCAATTGATTAATGAGGTCTTGCATGATCATCTTTACAAAGGCGTTATCGTATATTTAGACAATATCCTTATTTACACGCAAACACGTGAAGAACTCGTCAAGCTGGTTCGTACGGTGCTGAAGAAGCTACGAGCCGCAGAGCTTTATGCCAAATTATCCAAATGTGAATTCCATCAGGAGAAGGTGGACTACCTAGGCTATCGTATCTCCCACGCGGGTGTGGAGATGGACCCCGCTAAGGTCAAAGCAGTCACTGAATGGGAGGCCCCTCGTACACGCAGGCAGTTGCAGAAATTTTTGGGTTTTGCCAATGTCTATCGCCAGTTCATCCCTTCTTTTGCTAAGATAGCTCTTCCCATTACTAACCTATTGAAGTCCAAAGGTGGGCCGAAACCCAGACCTAGCAAGCCATTGGATTGGACCATGGAGTGTCAAGCTGCTTTTGAGAAGTTAAAATGACTTTTTGCTGAGGAACCGGTTCTGAAGCACCCGGACATGGATGCACCATTTGTGGTTCAGGCTGATGCCAGCGACATGACGGTGGGGGCCGTATTGCTTCAGGCCAATGATCAAGGTAACTAGCAACGCTGTGCATACACCTCTCGCAAACTCACTGACACGGAGAGACATTGGGCTATCTGGGAAAAGGAGGCATTTGCTGTTCATTGGGCTTTGGCCACATGGCGCCATTTTCTAGAAGGCGCTAAGCACCCGCTCGAGGTGTGGACTGACCATAAGAATTTGGAAGCTTTGAGAACTCCCCGGAGACTTTCCCCTAAGCAGATGCGCTGGGCTCAGCATTTCAATCGTTTTAATTTCACCCTGAAATACATTCCGGAGGGGAAGAACTTCATGGCTGATGCTTTGTCCAGGCTCCCTCAGTACAACTGTTCAAAGCTCAGCGTGGTCCAGCCGGTCATTCCCACGTCAAGCCTCGCTGCTCCTGTGGTTACTAGACAACAGGAACGTTCTAAAGTGGAGATGTCCCAGGATTTTCTCTCCAACCTCAAGAACGCCCTTGCTCATGATGAGTGATTCCAGCAGCATGTAAATGAATGCACCATGAGGGATGACTTGCCATGGATTGGGGCAAAACTTTACGTCCCTGCATCTCTTTGTCTGGTGGTTCTCCAACGGGCTCATGATTCCCGGATGGCGGGGCATTTTGGTTTCGTGAAGACGCTGCATCTCGTGAAACGGCAGTTTTGGTGGCCTTCTTTGAAAAAGGACATTGAACTTTATGTCGCCAGTTGTCCCGTTTGTGCTGCTGCTAAACGCCTGCCAGGGAAACTGCAGGGTTTGCTCCAGACTGTGGCTCACCCTGTCGCCCCGTGGAGGGAGATCTCTATAGACTTCATTATCGAACTCCCTGAGAGCCAGGGGCACACCGTTATCTGGGTGGTTACCAACGTGTTCTCCAAGCAAGTCCACTTCGTCCCTTGCCCCAAGATTCCATCTGCTAAGGCTCTCGCAAAAATGTTCATTTCTCACGTTTACCGTTTACATGGGGTGCCTGATCGCATCATTTTGGATAGGGGTGTGCAATTCACCTCCATGTTCTGGAGGGAATTTCTTAAGCGGATTGGTTCCGCCCAGGGCTTAAGCTCCGCCCACCACCCTCAGACTAATGGGGCTTGTGAGAGGACTAATTCTGTTCTGGAACAGTACTTACGTTGTTTCATCAACTACCAGCAAGATGATTGGGTGGACTTGTTGCCACATGTGGAGGTGGCTTATAATAATTCTGTGCATAGCAGCACTGGTTTACCCCTTTCCGGGTGGTGTCTGGACAGGATTTTGTGCCTATTCCTGAAGTTCCTCGTGAGCAACCGCAAGTTTCATCTCTCTCTGAGTGGAGTGATCGCCTTCGGCATGTTTGGCCTTTAGCACTTCAAACTTTGGATGCTGCGCATCGCGCACATAAGAAACAGGCGGATAAGAAACGGACTAAGCCTTCTGATTACAAAGTGGGTGATCAGGTTTATCTGTCCACCAAGTTTCTTCAAACTACCCAGAAATCCAAGAAGTTAGGGCCTAAGTATGTTGGCCCATTTCCTATTATCAAGGTCATCAATCCTGTTTCCGTTCGCCTACAGCTGCCTAAACACCTCAGCCGAGTCTATCCTGTTTTTCACGTTAACCTCATTAAGCCTGTTCGCTTTTCATCTTTACGTCTGCCGGTTGATCCGCCACCTGCCCCGCTGTTGATTGATGGTGAACAACATTTCGAAGTTCACGAAATTTTGGACTCCCGCAGGCGGCGGAATCGTATTCAGTACCTGGTGGCTTGGAAGCATTTTTCCCCTTCTCATGCCGAATGGGTGGACAAATCCCATGTCCGGGCCCCTGAGTTGCTCCACCAGTTCTATTCTGCTTATCCTGACAAGCCCTAGTTTTCCATATTTCCTGAATTTTTCTCTCTTCCCGCCACCCCGTTTTTTGCTTTCCGTTTCTTGTTGTTCGTCTGTTTGTTTGTGATGCCTTTCGAAGTTATCTCACACCTGACAATTGGGAGAATTATGATTGGACTGTGCACGGGATGCCAAGGGGAGGGGAATGAATTATACAATGTATTATTCGTTTTCGCGCCTAAATAATCAGACTTTGCTCAGCGTCGCTTCTATTCATTTATAATTAGTAAAAGTACACTTGATTTCTATCAAGGGAGTCCTGTGGTTTTCTTTCCTGATTTTTGAATGAAGAAGGGCTGACAAACCCGTCTAATTGTTCCTAATATAAGTAATATGATGATGATAAGCTTTGTTGGCATGCCTGTTCAGAGATGGGACCCAATTCCTGCAGTGAAAAAGTGGCTCAGAGCACACCATCACATGGCTGATGATCCACGAGTAAAGACCAAGAAAAGAGGGATTCAAACTATTTTCCAAGGCACGTGAGGGTAGAACAAAAAGCAATGGGTGGAAACTAATCAAGGAGAGAAGTAACTTAGAACTGAGGAGAAATTTCCTGACAATTAGAACAATTAATCAGTGGAACAGCTTGTCTCCAGAATTTGTGAATGCCCCAACACTGGAAATCTTTAAGAAGATGTTGGATAGCCATTTGTCTGAAACGGTATAGGGTTTCCTGCCTAGGCATGGGGTTGGACTAGAAGACTTCCAAGGTCCCTTCCAACTCTGCTATTGTGTTGTATTATAAGTGCAACTGGAAGCCTAAGAACAATCTGGAAATATCTTCAACCACAAAATCAATAACACAAGTAAGTACTTGAGTGTATCTCTTTCATTGTGTTATTCTTAGGGTTATCAGTGCATGTAACACAGATGTTTGTGCGGGTAAGATTATCAATCCCACTGTCAAGCAAAACCAAGCATTTAATAGTGAGTGACATACCATGTGCATGAATCATACAAGTGGCAAGAAAATAGGGGCAGTCAGGCATAACACAGCTTATGTAGACAGTAAACACAGGGTCAATCAAAATGGACTCAAATGTCTATACACCAATGCACAGAGTATGAGGAATAAACAGGGTGAATTAGAAATTCAAGTAAAAGAGGGCAGATACAATATTGTTGCCATTATAGAAACTTGGTGGGATGAAACTGACAAATGGAACATACAGCTAGAAGGATTTAAATTATTTAAAAGAAATAGACCAAATAAAAGAGGTGGTGGAGTTGCACTATATATAAGAAATAATTACCTCTCTACAGAAATAGAGCACAATGATGAGAACTATCTTGAATGCATTTGTGTCAATATTAAAGGTTGGGGGGGGAATGACATTGCCATAGGTCTATACTACAGGCCACCCAACCAAGCAGAGGAAGTAGATGAACTTTTTTCTAGTCAGCTAACTAAGGTATGCAGGAAGCACACCACAATAGTAGTGGGGGATTTTAACTACCCTGACATCAACTGGGAAACAGACTCTGCACCAAGTGGAAGATCCAACAGGTTCCTAACAAGCCTAGCAAACAACTTTGTTTCCCAAAAAGTAGAGAAGGGAACAAGGGGATCAGCCATATTGAACTTAATTCCCACTAACAGAGAGGAAATGATAGAAGATGTTGAAGCCACAGGAACCCTGGGGACAAGTGACCATGCAATATTGGAATTCAACATTATGTAAACATAAGTAGTAGAACAAAGTGAAACTAGAGTCTTGAACTTTAAGAGAGCTAATTTCAATAAACTTAGAGCTTGGGAAAAATTCCATGTATCAGAATCCTCAAGGGGAAAACAACTCAAGAAGCTTGGGAAATTTTGAAAAATGAGATTACAAAAGCCCAGTCTAGCACAATACCAATGAAGAAGAAAAGTAACAGCACCCAAAAGAAACCAGCATGGTTGCATAAAGAACTCTCTGACAAATTGAAAGACAAAAAAGATAAGTATAAAAAGTGGAAAGGGGGGGGGACATAACTAAGACAGAATATCAGCAAATAGCCCAAGCATGTAAAGATGAAGTGAGGAAAGCTAAGGCTCACAATGAAGAAAGGCTTGCCACAAAAGTAAAAAATAACAAAAAAAGCTTCTTCCAACATGTTAAAAACAAGAAAAAAAGTTAAGGAAACAATTGGTCCATTGCTGGGAGAAAGTGGCAAGAAGGTGACAAGCAACAGGGAGAAAGCAGAACTATTTAACTCATGTTTTGTATCTGTCTTTACACAAAGGGATAAAACAGTCCAACCTACCAAAAACAGCACCACAAAAATCAGATTAGGAACACAAGTTGAAATTGTCAAGAAAATGGTAAGTGAGCACCTGTCTACCCTAGATGAGTTCAAATCACCAGGACTGGATGGATTACACCCCAGGGTTCTGAAGGAACTGGCAGATGAGATCTGAGAACCACTGAACTATATCTTTCAGAAATCCTGGATCACCGGGGAACTACCAGAGGACTGGAAAAGAGATGATGTGGTTCCCATCTTCAAAAAAGGGAAAAAAATAGATCCAGGAAACTACAGACCTATCAGCCTATCAGTATTGACTTCAATACTAGGAAAGATTCTGGAAAAGATAACGAATTAGCGAACATCTAGAAGCAAACAAAGTAATAGCCAAAAGCCAACATGGCTTTGTCAAAAACAGATCATGGCAGACTAATCTTATTGCATTCTTTGATAATGTGACAAAATTAGTGGACCAGAGGAATGCCGTTGATATAGTTTACTTGGACTTCAGTAAGACATTTGATAAGCTAGGCCATAACCTACTACTGGTTAAAGTAGAAGAATGTGGGTTAGACAGCATCACCATCAGATGGATTTGTAACTGGCTGACCAACCGCACTCAACGTGTAGTCCTCAATGGAACTGCATTTTCATGGAGGAAAGTATGCAGTGAAGTACCCCAAGGCTCTGTTTTGGGCCCAGTACTCTTCAACATCTTCATCAATGATTTGGATGAGGGAATAAACAGGGAACTCCTCAAATTTGCAGATGACACCAAGCTGGCAGGAATAGCCAACACTCCAGAAGATAGGCTAAAGATACAAAAGGATCTTGACAAACTTGAACATTGGGCACTATCTAATAAAATGAAATTCAATGGTGAAAAGAGTAAGGTTTTACATTTAGGCAACAAAAACGAAATGCACAGGTACAGTATAGGTGGTACCTTGCTCAACAGTAGTAACTGTGAAAGGGATCTTGGAGTCCTAGTGGAAAACCATTTAAATATGAGCCAGCAGTGTGCAGCAGCTGCCAGAAAAGCCAACACAGTTCTAAGCTGCATAAACAGAGGGATAGAGTCAAGATCATGTGAAGTGTTAATACCACTTTATAATGACTTTGTAAGGCCACACTTGGAATACTGCATTCAGTTTTGGTCACCATGATGTAGAAAAGATGTGGAGACTCTAGAAAGAGTGCAGAGAAGAGCAACAAAGATGATTAGGGGACTGGAGACTAAAACATATGAAGAACGGTTGCAGGACCTGGGTATGTCTAGTTTAATAGAAAGAAGGACTAGTGGAGACATGAGAGCAGTCTTCCAATATCTCAGGGGTTGCCACAAAGAAGAGGGAGTCAAGCTATTATCCAAGGCACCTGAGGATAGAACAAGAAGCAATGGGTGGAAACTAATCAAGGAGAGAACAACTTAGAACAGAGGAGAAATTTCCTGACAGTTAGAACAATTGATCATTGGAACAGCTTGCCTCCAGAAGTTGTGAATGCCCCAACACTGGAAATCTTTAAGAAGATGTTGGATAGCCATTTGTCTGAAATGGTATAGGATTTCCTGCCTAGGCAGGGGGTTGGACTAGAAGACCTCCAAGGTCCCTTCCAACTCTGCTATGGTATTATTGTATTGTATTATTGTATTATATAAGGGGTAAGTGCATGCAATTAAAGTCTTCCTTTCTGTGTCTCTTCTTTATGCAGATTATTGGAGCAAGGTGGTGGGGTGGTGGTGTAGAAGACCAGCAAGGTAGTAATCTTTCCTCTGTAAGTAGCTGTTTTATTGCTTTGTGTGCTGGTTTCATCCTTAATGTAGTAGTGCATGCAATTAAAGTCTTCCTTTCTGTGTCTCTTCTTTGTGCAGGCCATTCATTGGAGCAAGGGTGGTCAGTCGGTGATGTTGAAGACACACAAAAGAATAGTCATCTTCCTTTTCTATTATTTTGGTGCTTGTTTCATCCTAATGCAGTGCATGCAATTGAAGAGTTCATTTCTGTTTCTCTTCTTTGTGCAGGCCATTGATTGGAGCAAGGTGGTCAGTGATATTGAAGACTGGCAAGGACAGTCATCTTCCTTCTGTAAGTAGCTCTTTTATTGTTTTGTGTACTTATTTTAATTTTATTTAAGTAGTAAGTGCACAAAACAATAAATTTCTTTTCTTATATCTTCTTTTTTTCTTTTTTCATTGGGGCAAAGAATTCACTGACATCGATTTGGCCACTCCCACCCAGTCACATGACTGCCAAGCCATGCCCACCAGGTCACATGATTGCCAAGCCACTCCCACCCAGTCACATGACCAGCAACAGTTGCCATGATTTAACCTTTTTAGATAAATTGATTGATTTTCACTGGCCACCTCTGCATTATGCAAACCTTCAGCTATTTCATACCCCTTCTTTAGCAATTTTAGTGGTGTTCCTTTGAGGTATTTGTTTCCTTCTTTCCTTCAATTTGTTTTTCATGTTTCTGGAAGTCTTTAATATATAGTTCCCCAAATCCTGACCCACTTAAGCATTTAATCACTTGTAGCACTCCCCACCAATCAGATCAAGCCTTGATCATGAGCTACATAATAAAACCTTTAGTTTCTAATAAATATGCTCAAATTTTATTTAAATAGTTTTTCACTCAGTCCACATTCTTTTGTTCAAACTCCCATTCAACCCCTCCGCCAAATTTTATTGTTTATTTATCAAATTTATTGAAGCGGTATGGTGGCCTCGAGGTGAAGATGCTTGCCTCCAATTGGGAAGGTTGAGAGTTCAGCCCTTGTCAGTGACAGATGTTTCTTTATCAGGGCACAAAGAGAAAATATCTACTGTAAACTCTGGGTAGGCATCAAGAAGGGAATCTAGCCAGTAAACACTCATTCAGTCACCCCAACTCCACCCCCAATTACATCCAGAATAAAGGGATTATAAGAAAGAAAGAAAAATTATTAGCCACCTGTCTTAATACGAGATAATACTTGGTGGGTTACAATCAGAGAAAATAAAAATAGAATTAGAAATAAAAACAGAAATAAAATAAAATAATTAAAGTAAAAATATTAAAAACATCAATTAATATCCACAAACACTACGATTAATTACAGATGGGGTGGGGGGGGGCAGGATGTGGGGGAGGTGGAATCTGTTGTTCATCAATCAACCACCTCCACTGTGATGCTCCCCTATTGGGGCCCCAAGCTAACTGGTAGAGTCAGTTCTTCAGGCCCTCATGGATAGGAGGGTTGGGGCTGACTTCACACCAGAGGGCAAGATGTTCCAGAGGACAGATGCAAGAGCAGAAAAGGCAGACAGGGCTCACACAATGACAGGGCCTCCTCTGCTGGCACGGGTGGGATGGGCCAATCCTAGTGGGATAAGATCAGGGGTGGGTTTCAGGCGGTTCGCGGCGGTCCCTGCGAACCGGTTGGTCAGCGAACCCGGAAGTAAGTAACTTCCGGGAACGCCGAAGGATCCACCCGCCTGTCCGCGTTTCTTACCCGGTTTTGACGAGTTCTGCGCTTCCACGCATGCGCAGAACGCATACAGCACCACTACGATCCTCCAGGAGCAGCTGGAGCATCGCACAGGCGCTAGTATGCATGTGGGCACTGCGCGCGTGCACGAGGACGCCGCTGGCCCCGTTCCAACCGAACCGGTTGGAACGGGGCGAGAAACCCACCCCTGGATAAGATGGTCCCTCAAATAACCATGCCGTGAAAGGCTTTAAAAGTGATTAACAATACCTTGAATGGGACCCAGAAGCAGAGAGGCAGCCAATGCAGATTGTGGAGCAGTGGTATTACATGGGCCATTGTTCAGGCCACAAGAATTGCCCATGACACTGAACACTGCATCAGCTGAAGCTTCCAAATTTGAAACACCTTGCAAATTGTTTCTTTCTGGGAGAATTGCATGATTTTCTTTTAAGGCAGTATATATTTGATAGTTTTTTCACCTACCAAAGTACATTTAGTACAATTACAACACAGGATAAATGCCCATATAGAAACTAAAATACATGTAAAACCAATACAAATTTCTCAGTACATTACCCTACACAAACTAGTTTTCTGGAAATTCAGAGCAACGTACATTAATAAACAATCTTTTATTTCTGGAAATTAATAATTTCTGAGTTACTCAAGCCATATAGATTTATAATTTACTTCCATTAATAATTATTCTCACCTGGGATATATGCTCTCTTTCCTCCAATTGATTAGGAAGATCCTGGCAATCATTACGAATCTGTGGATTCAGCAGAGTTTTTTGATGCTCCATAGTAAAAACAGGAAAGAAAGGCCTAAGGAATTTAAACTCACTGCTCAGAGACCCATCAGCTAAGCACACTTCATAGCTGTAGGCCTGGGAAGATGCCCCAGTATTAGGATCCACACACTTGTCTTGCAAATTTGGTCCCCCAGGGAAATTCCCTGTGGAATGAGAACTTCCTATGAACTTCCTTCGCTTCTGAAACTTGGTTGCAATAAACACAGTGACAGAAAGCAGAAAAATGGACGAGATGGCAACCAAGCAGATAATCAAATATAGTGTTAGAGTATGATCTCCTTCTTCCGGGACTTCATCCTTAGGATTATCCATAATTTTCATGTAAGGATCAGAGAAGCCGTCCACTAGAAGAATCCTTAGGGTCGCAGAGGCAGACTGAGGAGGATACCCATTATCCCTAACTGCCACAATAAGAGTGTGTTTGAAACTGTCTCGGATGTTCACCGGCCTCATGGTTTTCACCTCCCCATTCTGAGTTCCAACAGCAAAGAGACTCGGATCTGTAGCCTTCAGCAACTGATAGGAAAGCCAAGAATTCTGCCCTGAATCTCTGTCCACTGCCACCACTTTGGTGACTAGGTAGCCTGTCTCTGCTCCCCTGGGAACCAGATCATTTGATGGAGAAGTGCTGTTCTGAAGGGGGCAGAGGACGAAGGGGGCATTGTCATTTTCATCTATGATAAGAACTTGGACCACTGTTTCTGAGCTCAAGGGAGGTGAGCCCTTGTCTACAGCCCTCACCATCACCTGGAAATCCTGTATATCCTCATAATCTATAGATCGAATGGCATACAAGTTCCCAGTTTCAGAGTTGATGGAGATGTAAGATGGTGCAGGCTCTTCCCTGATCTCTCCAAACAAAAGTGAGTAGGTTACTTTGCCATTCTGTTCTGTGTCCACATCCACAGCATGGACTGATCCAATGAGCAGTCCTGGAATGTTGTTTTCTCGTAAGTGCAAATTGTAGAAACCTCTTTCAAACTTTGGAGGGTTATCATTGACGTCTGAAAGTTGAATGCTAATAACTGTCATTGAAGTGAGTCTGGGAGAACCTTGGTCGGTGGCTGTGATGGTGATGTTATAATGTGACATTTGTTCTCTGTCCAATGGCTGTTGAGTCACAAGCTGGTAATAATTGTTCTCAGTCCGTTTTAATATAAAAGGCAGGTTTTTCTCAGTGTTGCAGTTAGTTCTGCCATTGTCTCCGGAGTCTTGATCTCTGATGCTAAAAAGTGCCACCAGTGTTTCCGGGGGAGAATTTTCTGGTAAAGGATTAGTGATGGATGATACAATTATTTCTGGAGCATTGTCATTCTCATCTTCAACGTCAACAAGAACTTTACAGTAAGCGGACAATCCTCCTCCATCTGTGGCTTTGATCCTAAGTTGATATTTACTGTTTATTTCATAATCAATTTTCCCTACGAGCATAATTTCCCCAGTATGATTGTTTAACCTGAATGATCGGAGTACATCTGCTGGTGCTTGGCTAAAAGTGTAAATGATGTGAGCATAGGATCCAATGTCTTTGTCGGTGGCTTCAACTTTAGCAACCAATGAACCTGGATAACTATTTTCCATTAGCTGCACTTTATACACTTCTTGTTCAAATTGGGGCACATTATCATTGTTATCCAGAATATCAATAATTATCTGTGCTGTGCCAGTTCTCCTTGGGATCCCTCCATCCACAGCTTCCAGGGTGAGGATAAACTGAGGGATCACCTCGCGGTCTAATGGTTTTGCCAAAAGCAGTTCTGCATATTTGCTGCCATCGTTTTGACTTTGTACGTCCAGCTTAAAATATTCGCTTGGGCTAAGTATGTAGTTCTGGATAGCATTTTTTCCTTTGTCTAAATCGTGGGCTGTCTCCAAGGGGAAACGTGCATTTATGGGAGTCTGTTCAGGTATTTCAAAAAGGAATTGATTCTGAGGGAAAATAGGGGAATTATCATTGACATCTTCTACCTGAACTTCAATTTTGAAGAATTGAAGAGGATTTTCCAGCAAAAGTTCAGAGAATAGAGTGCAAGGATCACTCAGACCACACAAAGCTTCGCGATCAATTTTATCCCTCAATATTATATTCCCAGAATGAGGATCCAGCTGGAAATCCTGCCTGGAGCTCTTAGAAATCAACTGTGCTCTGCGAGCAGAGAGCTCCTTCACATCCACTTTCAAATCTTTTAGCATATTTGCTACTATTGATCCAGCTTTCTTCTCCTCAGGCACTGAATAGTGGAATGGTTCACACAACATACCAGAGCTACATAGAGAAATAAAGAACAAGACCACTTGCCTGCTAGTACGAGATGCTTCCATTTTCTCAGCCTCTTTCAGGGAAGGTCATACATTCAATAAGATTCTTTGTAAAGCAACTGCTGTAATTTCCATTATAGTTGTGATCAGAATACAGTAGGAGTTATTTTTTGGGGGTATCCACACTAGAGTATTTTCTTCGGCAATTTCTCAAGATTTAATCGAAAGCTGTTGCTTTTTCCCTGAGATTCCTTTGTCTAATGACTGGATCACTCTGAGATAAACGAATCTCTCTTTTTACTGTTTGGTGCAATAGCACCACCTTGTGTCTAAAGTAAAATGTAGCACTGAATTTAGGAAACTCCTTTGAAGAGGACATTTATTGTAGTGTATAGAATAGTGTGTGCATCTTTTCAAAGGAACAAAATGTTATACAATCTTGGTGTCTTTTGTCATATTAAAATAATATATTAATAGCTTTCAATTTGAGAAAAAAAGATTTCTCCCAAAATATAAGAGCTATCATTTTTGATATGGTTGTGATATGAATGTGTGTATAAAGTACCGTAAATACAAGGAATCAGAGGAATATCACTTGTGTGTTTTATTTTTACTTGCACCTTTTCTTGTCATAAGTTTGTAATGACCATATAGGTTATATTTGGAAACAATCATGATTTTTCACTTCCACTCATATCTAGACATTTCATATTTCCTTTCAGAAGTTTAATAATAATAATGATAACAGTAATAATAATAACAGTAATAATAACAGTAATAATAATAACAACAATAATAATAACAATACCAACAATGTATCTTTATAATGGTCAAAAAGCAGCAATAGACATTACTTTTTACAATATATTAAAAATTACTGACATTAAAATATATTTAAAAAGTACTGACATTAAAAGTGGATAATAAAATACATGTTCTCAAACTGTTCAGGTCACTCCCTGGTTTACGTGAGTGAAAAGCCAATAAGTATGGGAGTAAAAATAATGGTCCAGAAATTGTTAGAGATATGTCCAAATAATTGGTACAAGATGACAGCTATAATTCTGTAACCATTGTTTTTCTTGTGGACATTGCAGCAACACAGAATTTTGCCACTGCCTGCGTGGTAGAGGGGCGTGAATCCTGGGGGAGAAAGTCTACATAAAAATTGTCTGCCCTCCCTGGCATCTCTCTAGTGAGGGGAGAATGTATGCAGACCTATGAACTCTGTATAGCTCACAGTACAATAAAACATGTGAGATATCTTCATCTTCTCCTTTACATACCCATTCTGCTATTGGAGTTCTCTTATACCTGCCCTGGAGGAGTGCTGAAGGAAGAATGTTAAATCTGGCTCTGAAGAAAGCTATTCTTTGTTTTGGGAAGATCAGATCATTTAGATATCTTGCCGATTCCCACACAACCTGTTTGATTCTGTCCGTACTGTGAAGAGGCAACCTATTTAGTTCTTCTTGGAACTCCATGTCCTTCATTCTATTGATTTCTACTTGCTTTGCTTGTTCAAAGCCTAGGGACATTAAGAATTCTGGTGAGAGCCCATAAGCACCCAGCTTCTGATGTATTGCCTGTTTCTACAGGGAGGGGAAATTGTCAGTCAACACTATACATGTATTTTTGTACTAGATGGTGGAGTACCAAGGTGTGATCCACTGTTGATCTTCCTTCTCTAAAACCAGATTGTTTGATTAGCCCCCTGAAATCAGCCAATCCTGAAGTTTATAGTTTAGGTGTTTGGCATACAGTTTACTAATAACACTCAGAAGACTAATGGGTCTATAATTGTCTGGGTCATTTCTATTACCTTTTTTATAAATTGGTATGATAATTGCTACTCCCCAAACTCTTGGCATATGGCCCGTTTTATCGATAAATGTAAACAGAGATGCTAAAAGTGGAGCCCACCAACTGGTGTTCTTTTTGATTATTTCTGCCAGGACATTTTCAGCATTATCAGGTGCCTTATTAGCCTTGAGGGCTCCGATCAACCGGGCTATCTCTTCTGGTGTAACAGGGGGCCAGTAAGGAGTTTGGTCCAAACTAATTTGGATCTCCTTGGTTACATAGTCAGGTTCTATGTATAAATATATAATATAAATATAAATATAAAATATTCTTCCCAGGCATGAATCAGTACCTGATTAGTTGGGAGTAGGGGGAGGTTTCCCCAATCCTCTGGTAATTTTTGTCCTGACTGATGTAATTAGTTTATGCCATGACTCCTTCAGAACCACACTTTTCTTTTCTTTTAGAAGGGTCTTATATTTTGCTTTCAACTGTTTTAAGTAGTGAGTGTGATCCTCAAAAGGGCATTTTTACTTTTCCTGTACTCCATATTATATATCCTTTTTAGTTGCATACAATTTCTATCAATCCATTTTTTATTCTTTGAAACCGGCCCTTTGAAGTGAGCTAGTATTTTGTTAGTGAGAACCAATTTCAAATTTGAAATTAAAGTTTCAAACTCATAGTTATCAAACATCCAAAATATCTGCCAGACTATCTCATTTCCTTTACATGGGTGATATGAAGCTGGATGAAAAAGCACTATCTGAAAAAGAATCATTGTTCAATTCTGTCCATATATAAGATAAAGACATTGCAATGAAATTTGGGCTCAACCAATGTTCCACCCTCACCACCAACAGGAGAAAAATGATGAAAACCATTTTAATTCCATAGGGAATTAAACTGCCCTGAGATTTTAGAATTCAAATAGACAAGAACCTGCCACATAACATCTGAGACTTAATAATTGTTTTTAAGAAAGACAAAAAACAACAACACCAGGATAGTGGATGTGGCAGTACTTGAAGATAGCAGAATACAAGAGAAAGAACTGGAGAAGATAACAAAATACAAAGGACTGTAAATAGAAATAGAACAACTGTGGGAAAAGAAAGTGAAGGTACCAATATAATAGACCCCTTGGTTGCAATCGTAAAATAGTTGGAGCATCACTTGAAAACCATCGGCATTGAAAAAGTCATCATCAGTCAAGGCAACTGTAAGGATTTTCTATCCTTCTAGCTGAAGAACGTGAGGACTCTTGCAATGAAGTATTTCAAAAGGAAGCTTTTATTAAGTAAGAGTGAAAATATTCAGTTCAAAGCAACATCTAAATCCCCTTAGGCAATGCAAGTAGAATTAAAGCAGTAGAGACCCCTCCCATTAGTCAGAATGCAGATTTTAGCCAATACACAAGTGTGAAGGTGGATCCTTTACAAGCTGCCCTGAGAACTGGATAATCATAAATGCCAAACTAAACATCTGACTGATTGTGAAATCAATCAATATTAATATGATCCTTCAATTTTAGACAATGTTATTAGCTGGTTCCATTTTTTATTGATGCTTCTGATATCCAGGAACTATAAAACTTTATTCAGTCTGTTAGACTATTATAGTTTATAGATAAACTTAGAACCGTGAGATCAAGCAGGTACTAAATAAATGGAACCTTCCCCAAAACAAGATAGAAATGTTTCTGAAAAATGTATGGCTAATGCAACTTAACAATCCATTGTTTGCCCATCCTCTATTCCTACTTCCAAACACAGGTATTATTAGGTTTGTATAAGCAAATATTAAATAAATCATAAATTTATCCTCAATCATGATCAGAAATTGAATCTGGGCCCCTTGTTTATTTAAAAAAACAAATAAATATTATCTGACTCTGCTCTGATCCTTCTCAAACTTGATACTAATCATGTACATTTACAAACTTCATGCTATTTTCTCCAAATCCAGTCTGTCAGTGTGGAAATTGTATTAAACCTCTTGGGAGTAGAGCCTAGAGACACAAGAGCAATAAAAAAGTTGTGCCTTCCAAGATGACATCAGAGGTGGTATTTAGCTGGTTTGAACTAGTTTTGGCGAACTGGTAGCAGAAATTTTGAGTAGTTCAGAGAACCGGCAAATACCGCCTCTGGCTGGCCCCGCCCTCCTGCCCCAATCGTTCCCTGTCCTATATTCCCTTGTTTTTGTTAGCTCAGTTGATTTACATGGCAGAGCAGATTTCTGCACCTCAGCTGAGCTAAAAGGACAGTTCAGCTAACCAGCACTTTCACCAAGGCTGGTCTTTGAGTGCTGCATGCGTTCATGAAGCGCTCTCTCACAGAACTGGTAGAAAAAGATTTGGAATCCCACACTGGATGGCATGCACTGTTCCAAAGGACTAAGGTTAACTTATCATGGGTTTCCCACTAGGACTTCATAGTTTCTCAAACTGGATTGCAACTCAGAGAAATTTAAAGGAATATAGAAGGCAAAATGACAAAATAATAGTTCTATCAACATTCACTCAGGGCCTAACACCTTGCCCTGTCTGCAGAATCCACAATGGTCACTGCATTACCACAAAGAGAACTCCTGTGATATAGTGATTAAATTTTGGAAATTAGTAGAGCAAACCATGTTCAATTTTAAACTGTCAGCCATTGCAGATCATTGTTTAAAACATTTGAATAAAGTATAAATCAATGTATAGGTAATCCTCAAAATATGATAGCAGTTGGGACTGGAATTTCAGCCATTAAGCAATGCATTCATAAATCATGTGATTATATTGCTTAGCAATAACAAGTGAAAATCACAGGTCACCTTTTGCAACTTCCTGCCAGTTTCCAACAACCAAAATCAGTGGGGAAGCTGAGAGACATCTAGGCCGCTCAGAAGCTGGCCAGCACAGAGGGAAGTGGCTACTGCTTGGTTGGAGAGGGAGTGGAGAGGTGCACAGGTGGCGAGAAAGGCATGCCAGGGCTTGGGGTTCCTACTGCTATGTGAGGGAGGGTGCACCTCTGGCTGGGGAAAATCAGTATGATTGCAGTGAGGTTTAAAGAGGTTTAGTAATTGGCAAGGAAGGCTCAGTGTGAGCACAACAGGGCTTGGAGTGGATGTTGCTGGTAGAGGAGGATACACAGTGTGAGCACAATGAAGCCTGGGGAGAGGGTGCAAAGGTGTATGAGTGATTGGCGAGGTGCAACGTGACTGCAGAGAGGCTGGGGAAATACATGTGGCAGGGTAAGGTTTACCTGAGCAGTTTTCAACCCTGCCTGCCAGGTTCCTCATTGAAACTGTTTGTGGGAAACCTGTGCCAAAGGTTACAGATTGTGGCCACGTGAACATGGGATGCAGGGTCATCCTATGTGTGAGCTGCCTGCCGAGTGACCACATCGCAATCAAATGACTGGGACAGGTGAAACTTCTAGGATTGGCCATAACGACCACTCAGCACATTATAATATAAATCTTTGCTAAAGGAATAGCTGTTAGCCAAGGATTACCTATAAAAGAATTGTGATCTATGTTCTCAACTAAAATTAAAGTAAAATTACCTGTTTCATAAATAAATAAATAAATAAATAAATAAATAAATAAATAAATAAATAAATAAATAAATAAATAAATAAATAAATAAATAAATAAATAAATAATAAATAAGCAAGCAAGCATTTAGTTCAAGAATAACTGATAGAGCAAAAGGAATAGAGGGAGAATGAATAGGAAGAGTCTGAATTAATTGCATGTTTTTCCTCACCTCTTTCTTCGCGCCATTTACTGCAACCTGCTCAGAAGTATCTTGGATGCCTGCAGAAATATTACTGTTCCCTGGGACGTTAACATCTCCCACCGAAAAGACAGGAAAGAGAGGCCTGAGAAATCGGAACTCGCTACTTAAGGATCCACCAGTCAAACAAACATCATAACGGTAAGTCCTGGAAAGCGACCCATTCTGTGAATCAGCACAATTCCCTGGAGTATCAGAACTGGCGGTTGGGAATTGAGGATGAGTAGTAGGAAACTGGCTTTGTGGGTCCTTCTTGAAGACTTTGATCACAATAAACACAACAATGCAGACCAGGAACACAAAGGAGACTGCAGCCAAGCAGATCACCAGATACTTGGTCAAGGTTTTATCTTCTTCCGGTTCTTGCACACTGACATCCACCCTCCTCAGGAAGGGATCCGAAAAGCCATCCACAAGAAGAACATTAAGCAACGCCGTGCTGGTCTGTGGAGGAAGGCCGTTGTCTCTGACCAGTATCACCAGCCTCTGCTTACTTGTGTCTCGCTCATTCAGGACTCTCCTGGTTTTCACTTCCCCATTCTGTGCTCCTATGCTGAAAAGGGCTGGGTCTGTGGCCTTCAGCAATTCATAGGAAAGCCAGGAGTTTTGGCCAGAATCTGCATCCACTGCAACCACTTTGGTGACCAGATAGCCGGCCTCGGCTGACTTGGGAAGCAGCTCATTGCATGGGGATGTGTTGTTCTGGAGGGGATACAGGAAGAAGGGAGCGTTGTCATTCTCATCTATGATGTGGATTCGGACAATCACTTCTGAGCTCAGGGAAGGAGAACCACCATCAAATGCCCTCACAGTGACTCTGAAGCCTCTTATCTGCTCATAGTCCAGGGATCGGAGGGCATACATGTTTCCAGTTTCAGAGTTGATTGAGATGTAAGAAGTCACCATGCCATCACCCTTCCCAGGCAGAACTAAGTAATTCACTTTAGCATTCAGTGTTGTGTCTAGATCCAGAGCATGGACTGAGCCAATGAGCAAGCCTGGAATATTATTCTCCCTGATTTGCATGTCATATGAAGACTTTTCAAAAAGGGGAGGGTTATCATTGACATCGGAGATTTGAATATTAATCAATCTTGTTGAAGTGAGCCTAGGAGCTCCCCAATCAATGGCAGTGATGGTAATGTTGTATTCAGTGACTGTTTCTCTGTCTAGGGGACTTTGGAGCACAAGCTGATAAAAGTTGTTTGTGGTGGCTTTCAGCACAAAAGGGAGATTCATCTGCACAGAGCAAACCGTTTTGCTGTTGTCTCCGGAGTCTTGGTCTCTCACACTTAAGAGGGCCACCATTGTCTCTGGGGGAGAGTCCTCCTTTAAAGTGCTGATCAGAGATATGATGGACACTTCTGGGGGATTGTCATTCTCATCTTCAACCTCTATCAGTATATTGCAGTGACCTGGAAGACCCCCTCCATCTGTTGCTCTGATGTTCATGCTGTAGCTCTTTTCTTTCTCATAATCAATCTCTCCCCAAACAGTTATTTCACCAGTAACTTCATTTAAATAAAACAAATTGTTTATTCTTTCAGGCACCTGATGGAACGAGTAGAGGATTTGCGCATTTGAACCCAAATCCAGATCTGTAGCTTCCACCTTAATCACAAGGGTGCCCTTAGGGAGATTCTCCTTTATTCTTGCCTGGTATTCAGACTTACTAAACAGAGGAAAGTTATCATTAATATCCAGAACATTAATATTAATTTGAACTGTGCCGGTTTTCTTTGGAACTCCTCCGTCAATAGCCATTAGAATCAATTCAAGCTGTGGCATCATCTCCCTATCTAATGTTTTCTTCAAAACAAGGTATATATTGTCTTTTCTATCTTCATTATTTTGTACTTCAAGCTGAAAATGCTCATTGGGGCTGAGAATGTAATTTTGGATGCTATTATTTCCCAAGTCATCATCCTGAGCTAATTCTAAGGGAAATATCATATTTATTGGAATATTTTCAGGAATGTCCATCTTAACTTCGTTTTTCCAAAATTTGGGTGCATTGTCATTCACATCTTCTATCTTGATTTCAATATTAAAGATATCTAGGGGGTTTTCCAAAACAAGCTGAGAAAGAAGTAGACAAGGAACATTCTGGCCACATAAAGCTTCTCTGTCTATTTTATCATTAATCAACAGATTTCCACTTTGAATATCAAGGTGGAAATATTCATGAGTGCCCTCAGCAACTAAATGTGCTTTGCGTGTGGAGAGCTCCCCTGTTTTCAGTTTCAATTCCTTCAGCACATTAGCCACCAGAAACCCCTTTTTCTTTTCCTCAGGGACAGAAAAGCGAATTGAAGCACACATTACTCTAAGGAATGAGAAAGAGAGAAGGATATACAGACCTTGCCTTTTCCAAAAGCCATTCTCCATGATTCCAGTCTCTTCCTTGTAGGCTCAAATTCTGCCCCAAAATTCAGTCTTTCTTTCCTTCCTTTATGATTTAATTGTTCAAATCCCATATAATTGTTCAGTCTTTTGCCATCTTATAATCTGCAACATTTCGCTGCCAGAGTCAGATTCCTTTTGTTCAGTTTTGTATTACTGTTTCCCCTAATTCTGAGCAAGCAGAACATAGCAAATTCCTTTGTTAATATCGCCACCATGTGGTGAACTAGGCAAAAATTCAATTTGCATGGTTGAGATTCAGTAATCACATTGAATCCATTTTTATCTATCCACTAGCTACCCTACCCAGCAGATTATCTCATTAACTGTTTAATTATATAGAAAAAGAAACAGAGTGACAATCTGCACAAAAAAAAATCAAAGTTATTGTAATCCAGTCCTTTTGCCGTTGAGTTCTGAATGACTGTGGGCATATAGTGACCCTTTAGGTGGCTTCTGCTGTGCACCCAAGGATATCAAGTTTAAATCTGTGTAAGGAAATCATGTCTGCTTTGAGGCACCTTGGCAACATCTTTCAAGGTTTTCAGTTTGGATTACCAGTGACAACATCCTTCTACAATTTTTTTTGCTGCTGCTTGTTGTCCCATTTGGGAGAGGGAGGGCTTTGAATCAGTTTTTTGCTCCTGTCAACTTCCCTTACAGTTTTCTTAAAAAGTTTTTTGGAATAGGTTTTCCTTTGCCTCTTTCCTAGGCATGAGAGAGAAAGATTCGCCCAAGATCACCTTTCCATGTTACTGTCTCAGAGGAAAAATGTTTGTTACATTCCTTTCTTGGTGTGCTTTAAATCTGTTTGCAGCACTTGCAAACAGATTTAAAACAAAAAAAATCCATTTTTTGTTAGTCCTTTTGCAGTATAATAACTTATATATTAACTATCATGGTTAATATACCTTAGAGATTTGCCTTGTAAGATACAGATTTGCACTTATGGAAATATGGGAGATTGGAAGGTGAAATAGGAGGAGGGGAAAGAGGTTCTACTCTTATTTCTCTAGGGAACAGGGTTCAGAAGTAGCCCATTGCCTACTGAGGTTAGCCCATATAGAAGTAAAATACTGCGGCCACAATGGTCAAGATTACGCAGTAGATTACTGTTAGAGATGTCATCCTCCGCTCACACATAAGTGCTTCCTTAGATGCTAATCTGTCATTAGCCATGGAGGGATGGAGCTGTGGGGAGATGGGGGAAACTGAAAGCCGTCTTCATGCCATTCTGAGACATCTCAAGGCTGCAGACCAGGGAATGGAATGCAACACCTATCCATCTACCTAATCGTCACCAAAGGATCTTCTCTGAATATGACTGGACAATGGGGAGATAACAGGGGTGGACCAGAGAAGGGAAAGTTAACTAGGGAATCTTCACACACAAACTCTTAGTTCTGACTTTGTTTATTGTAACCACTTGGCTTTTAGTAAAAATAACCTTTTTGCTACCAATTGAGTGAAGAGTGTTTCTTTCCCAAGGGATGAAGCTGGGCAAAGTCTGACAATTACTTTCAAACTACACTAGGAAAAATGTTCCTAGTAGTCATGCTTATGACCATCTGTTTGGAATTAATTGCTTATACTAAATATACTGGTCATACTTGAAAGCTAACTGAAAAGCAGAGTTGGAAGGGATCTTGGAGGTCTTCTAGTCCAACCCAAGCAGGTGACCCTATACCATTTCAAACCGATGGTTGTCTAAACTCTTCTTAAAAACTTCCAGTGATGGAGCACCCACAGCTTCTGAAGGCAACCTCTTCCAATGGTTAATTGTTCTCACAGTTAGGAAGTTTCTCCTTAGTTCTAGGTTGCTTTTCTTCTTGATTAGTTTCCATCCATTGTTTCTTGTTGTGCCTTCTGGTGCTTTGGAAAATGGGTTGACCCCTCTCTTCTTTGTGGCAACTCTGAAATACTGGAATACTACTATCATGCCCCCCACCCCCAGTTCTTCTTTTCAATAGACTAGACATACCCAATTCCTGCATCCATTTTTCAAATGTTTTAGCCTCCAGGCCCTTAATCATCTTTGTTGATCTTCTCTGCACTCTTTCCAGTGTCTCAACATCTTTTTTATATTGTGGCAACAAAACCTGGATGCAGAATTCTAACTGTGGCCTTACCAAGGCATTATAAAGTAGTACTAACAGTGATGATCTAATCCATCTGGTCCTGGTGAATTTAACTTTCTAGCATGATCAAGTATTCTCTTACCATTTTCTTGCCTATTTTAATTTGTATTACTTGTCTGTCCTTTATGATTCTGTTTTGTCAGAGTTTGTTGCAGCAATCACATCCAGAAAGCACACACAGGTAACTGATTCAGCAAGATTCATTAATTTCTCTTTATGTATAATATAACACATGAAGTAATTATACAATACCAAAAGTAGGTTTTCCAACGTGGTAGCAAAAAGAAGCAAAACACAAGCAGAGGAGAAGAGTTCCAGTTCAGAGCAGCAGACAAGTTTATTTGAGCTCACCACACACTCAGAGATACAGACTGAACCACACCCTAGCTTCTAGCTGCCTCCGTGTTGCTCACATAGGAAATATGCTTTCAGTTTTCAAACAGCCCTCATTGGCTGACCCGTTACTATGCCTATCCAAACAGTACCCTTGGCTGACTTGTTGCCATGTCTATTCCGGTCTATGAACATACTCTGACATGTTTTTGGTGGGTTGGGTTATTTTTTTTCTTTTGCGTGAAGACAAATGCAGAGAAATAATTAAGCAGCTCTACTTTTTCCTTGCTGCCCTTGACTTCTTTGCCATCTTGTTCCATTAGTGCTGGAACCTTGGCTTCTTCCGTGGGGAGGTCCTCTCCGAACTGTTGCATGAAATTCCACACCTAAACCAAGAAAAAACCTAGATCTTTTGATTCCCCACCAAATTTCACACCAAGCGGAAGAACTTTAGCCATCCGGCATCTGCAGGGGCCCCTCTCCCTCTTGGAATGGCTCTCACAGCTGCTGCTGCTGGGGCCGGGGCTTCTCCATCCTGATCAGCTCCACCGTCTGCCTCCCCGGCCCCCCTTGGGCAGAACAGGGTCCCTGCAGTTCTCTCCTCTGTTTCTGGGAAATCAGCCTCTCTTTCAGGACCGCTCTCATGTAAGCTTCGCCTCTCCTAAGCCTCTTCAAAGAGTTTCATAGCCTGGGACATCATAGCAATAGCAATAGCAGTTAGACTTATATACCGCTTCATAGGGCTTTCAGCCCTCTCTAAGCGGTTTACAGAGTCAGCATATTGCCCCCAACAATCCGGGTCCTCATTTTACCCACCTCGGAAGGATGGAAGGGTGAGTCAATCTTGAGCCGGTGAGATTTGAACAGCCGAACTGCAGAACTGCAGTCAGCTGAAGTAGCCTGCAGTGCTGCATTTAACCACTGCGCCACCTCGGCTAAGGTTCTCCTCATCGGCATCCTGCCAAGCAGCTGCTGGTTGCAGATATCGCCTTGTGGTAACTCCAGCCAGAATTTCCTCAGGGTCATACTTCTGTCCCACTCCCAACGACCACCTGGGACAGATGGATCATTCTTCCAAGTGTAGTCCAGCCATTTGCTCCATTTCCAAAGGCCATGAGGATGCAGCTGCTCCCATGTCGTCCTCCTAGTCGCTGCCTGGGTGGGACATTCTTTTGAAAGTTTGGGATTTTTTTACACTCCCCTCAGAAGGTGTTAGTTCCGGGAGAGTGCGAAACTGAGATCTTGCTTAATGTCAAGCCAGCCTCCCTGAGTAACGAATTAAGAGTACTTTTACTGGTTATGAGTAGATAGCAGCTAAGCAAAGCAAGATCTGAGGCAAAAGCGTGCATAATATTAGATATCAATATGTGACCCAACTCCTTCCCCCTGGTAACCCCATCCCATAGTCCAATCCAGACAACCCTCAGGTGTCATGTCGGTTCCATCTTCAAAAAGCATCATCAGGTTGGTATGCCGGACAGTTGGCCTTGGCGGGCAAATCCACTATCTGCAGCATGCGCAGTAGATGGTGAGAACAAAACTCGCTTTTAACAATCACTCCTGTACTTAAAACTTCCCCTCCCAAATACTATGCCTCCCCCTCCCCGTTTCAATGACAGTTGAAAGCAAGTAGCGAAGCAGAGGCTGACAGCTTGTCTTTGTTTTCAACAAGTTAGTGATAAGGAGGGTAATCTGGGAAAACAACAGAATGAATTGCTCGTAAAAGTTGGCAAAGCCAAGGAAACTCTGCAATTGTTTCCTCGTGTGGGGGCATCTAGCACCACCTCACTTTATCTGGGTCCATCTCCACCCCCCGCATGGGATATTTGGTACCCTAAGTTTATCTGTCTTCTCCTTGTGGAATTCACATTTGGACACTTTAGTAGGTACAGTTTGGCTGCTTGGACTTTGTTCAGGACTGCTCTGACCAACTTCATGTGCTCTGCTTTTGTCTTGGTGTAAATTAATATGTCATCAAGGTATACCAAAACCCCCTTATATAGGTATTCATGGAGAACCTCATTTATCAGCTACATAAACACACCAAGGGCTCCCTGTAGTCCAAATGGAAGCATGTTAAACTGGAAACATCCTAGGGGCAATTAAAAGCAGTCTCCCATTCATCCCCTTCTTTAATTCTGATCCAGTAGTAGGCCAAATAAATCTTATTTCATTCTTTGACAAACTGATTAGTGGATTGGTGAAATGCCGTGGATATGTATATTTTGATTTTAGTAAAAGATAAAGTAGACCACAAACTATTTTTGGAGAAGCTAGAAAAATGTGAGATAGAAAAAACAAATGTACAGGTACACAATAGGTGAAACCTGGCTCAGTAGCAGTAACTGCAAGAAGTATTGTGGAATCCTCATGGACAATTATTTAAATATGAGCCAGTAATTTTTTGCAGCCACCAAAATAGCCAATATAATCCTAGGCTACATTAAGAGAGAGCTAGAACAAAGATCATGTGAAGTTTAGTACTGGTTTATAATGCTTCCAATCTAACAAAATGAAAGTCAATGTAGAGAAAAGTAAAGTCTTATATTTAAACAAGAAAAACCAAAAGTACATATATAGATTGGGTGAAACCAGGCTTAATAGCAGTAACTGTGAGAGGGATCTGAGTGTAGGGGCTCCCCTCCCACCTTAAGAAAGTGAAGACTAGTGAAACGGATTATTTCAAAAGGAACCTTCAATTAAGAAGAATGGAAGCCGTTAAAGGCAAAGCAACATCTGAATCCCTTTAGGCAATGCAAGTAGAATTAAAGTAATAGTGACCCCTCCTCTTTGTTAGAATGCAGATTCTAGCCAATATACAAGTGTGAAGATGTTTCCTTTATCAACTGCCCTGAGAGCCGAATAAACATACATTCCCATGGCTATCTTCCATTAGCCATTAAAGTAAAACATCCCACACAGCCATCATAAACATTCCCCAAAAGGGGATGGGATCTCAAGCCTTTCAGCGCCAGGAAACCAGTTGTAAAATATCAGTTGTCACAGGTACTGCCAATAAATTGACCCCAAGGCCCTCCTCCTCCCAAGTGAATGGCAGTATCACTTTTATGGACACTTAGAGTCAATGGACAATCAATGAAATATGAACCAAAAGTGTGCAGCGGCAGCCAAAAAAGCCAATGCAATCCAAATGCATTAACAGAGGCATTCAATCAAGATCACATGATGTACTAATACTAGTAAGACCACACCTAGAATACTGAATCCAGTTTTGGTCAATACACTATAAAAGGATGTTGATACTCTAGAAAGAGTGCAGAGAAGAGCAACACAGATAGTTAGAGGACTGGAGTCTAAAACGTATTAAAAACTGTTACAGGAACTGGGCATGGCTAGTCTAGTGAAGAGAAGAACCAGGAGAGACATGATAGCAGTGTTCCAATATTTAATGGGCTGTCACAGAGAGGAGGGGGTCAACCTCTTTTCCAAAACACCTGAAGGCCGGTCAAGGAATAATGGATGGAAACTGATCAAGGAGAGTGTCAAACTAGAGATAAGGAGAAATTTTCTGACAGTGAGTTTTGAATATTGTGTGTGAGGGAAAGACGCAGGAGCCATGGAATCAGAGAGTAAGATGTTTATTGCGAGATGACAAGCGATTCAAAACGTCCCTGCAACTGTCAGGGTATTTATACTTGAGCCCAAAGCAACTGTCAAATGACCAGCCAATCAGAGAGCTGGTAACAGGGAACATTTGCATATATAACACTCCTTCCCCCCAGTTATTTGCATACTCAACACTCCTCTAACATTTGCATATATAACACTCCTCCCCCCCCGTTATTTGCTTTGTGTGTTATTTATTTGCATTTTTTTTGTTTTTTGTCCATGTTCACATTTACAATACAATTCACTCCTCCCCCCCCCCAGTTATTTGCATATTCATCCTCTGCGCATGCTTGGCAAGACCTTAGGGAAGATTTTTCCGGTCAAGGAGGCTGGAGAGCGTACATGGAGAGAAACTCAAAGAAGTCCAAGCCTGTTGGTAACTTGAAATTGCGGTTTCTGCGGGGGGGGGGGGTGTTGCTACGAGCAGGACTGGCGTTTTGGTTGTGTAGGAAGGTGATTTGAGAGAATTTGGGAGCGGAGCTGGCCCTGGAGGCGGCAGCGTGGAAGTTCCTGGGCAGGTAGCCTTGGGAAGCAGGCAGCCTTGTAATGCAGGTGGAGCAGCGGCTTTGGAGGAAGAAAACCGAAGAAAGGCGGCAGCGTCTATGGCTATGGCTTCTCGAAGCTGCTTCTTTAGAAAACTGTATGAAGAGTCAGGCGTCTTAGGCAACAGTAACCGTGTATTGCAACACTAATGTTTGTAACAGTAGCTGACAGTAGATGTTTGGGCCGGACAATCTCTAAAGTTGTGTCTGGTAGATCTTCTCGGCAGAGAGGCAGGCAGTCAGACAGTTTCAGCCACGGTTGAGCCAACGCGATTCGTAGCTCGTCCCTGAGCAGAGGCGACGGCTCCAGCCAAGGTTAAGCATAGGTTGCCCGTCCCTTTGACTGAAGGAGTCCGTGCCTGTGGATCTACTCAGGTTGGCTTGATCGGAGGCGAAACCTGAGGCAGTGGCAACTGCTGCTGCAGCTCTGACAGGTCTTCAAAGTATTTTCTGTTCGCGTTTGCTTGGTTGCGTTGCGACTGTCTTATTGTTTAGTTTTATTCTTATTCCAGGCTCTGCGGAATCGCGATCCCACCTTCGTCGCCAGTTTTGAATATTGTGTGTGAGGGAAAGACGCAGGAGCCATGGAATCAGAGAGTAAGATGTTTATTGCGAGATGACAAGCGATTCAAAACGTCCCTGCAACTGTCAGGGTATTTATACTTGAGCCCAAAGCAACTGTCAAATGACCAGCCAATCAGAGAGCTGGTAACAGGGAACATTTGCATATATAACAGTGAGAACAATCAACCAATGGGAAAGCTTGCCTTCAGAAGTTGTGGGAGCTTCATCACTGGAAGCTTTCAAAGAAGAGACTGGACTGCCACCTGTCAGAAATGGGTTGGGATCTGCTGCTTGGGCAGGGGGTTGGACTAGATGACCTACAAGGTCCCTTCCAACTCTATTATTCTGTTCTGTTTTGACCACACTTGGAATACTTCATCTAGTTTTGGTCACCACAATATAAAAAGTATACTGAGACTTTGGACAAAGTGCAGAAAAGAGCAACAAAGATGATTTAGTGGCTGGAGGCTAAAACATATGAAGAACTGCTGCAGGAATTGAGTATATCTAATCTAGTGAAAAGGACAAGGGGAGACAAGATAGCAGTGTTACAATATTTAAGGGGCTGCCACAAAGAAGAAGGGATCAACCTAGTTTCCAAAGCATCAGAAAGCAAGACAAAAAGAAGTGGTTGGAAACTAATCAAGGAGGGAAGCCAGTTGAACAAAGGAGAAATTTCCTGACAGTGACAATAATAAACCAGTGGAACTTCAGAAAATTGTGGGTGCCTTATCATGGAGGCTTTTAAAAAGAGATCAGATGGACTTTTGTCTCAAATAGAATAGTCTCCTGCTTGTGCATTGGGTTAGAGTAGAATTGTGATGGTGAACCTATGGCACATTTCTGAGGGCATGTCAGTTTGGGAACGGGTTTCCAGTTTGTGCTTTGGGCTGTTTTTCGCCTTCCGGAGGCTTCAGGCAAGCCTCCTGAAGCCTCTGGAGGGAGAAAAATGGTCCAATGGACAACCCGGAAGTCTGCTCCAGAACTCCTGTTTTGTGTGTTGGGCTGTTTTTCACCCTGCCCAGGCTCCTAGAAAGCCTCTAGAGCCTGGGGAGGGTGAAAAACAGATCTGTCAGGTCCACTGGAAGTCAGAAAATGGGCTGTTTCTGGCCTCCAGGGGAGCAGGGAAGACCATTTTCACCCTGCCCATGCTCCTAGAAAGCCTCTGGAGCCTGGGGAGGGCGAAAAACGGTCCTACCGGGTCCACTGGAAGTTGGAAAATGGGTCGTTTCTGCCCTCTGGAGGGCCTCTGGGGGGAACCGGGGGATGCTGTTTTCACCCTCCCCAGGCTCCAAGAAAACCATGACAACACTTGGACGTGTGCTTTTGGCACCCAAGGTGAGAAAGGTTCACCATTACTGGACTAGAACATGGGCAACTCGCGGCATCATGTGACATTTAGCAATGTTTTTTCCCTTCACGGAGCTAGATTGGGTGTGGCCTGCATGTAACGCATTCGACCCATGGGTCACCAGTTTGACAGTTATGGACAAAGTCCCTTGCATCTCTGTTATTCTGTTACAAATAGATGTCTACTTTTTTTCTTGAAACCTGCAGTGATGGGGCACCTACAACTTGGGGAGGCAAACTGCTACATTTGATTGTTTTCACTGTCATGAAATTTATCCTTAGTTTGCTTAGGTTGGATCTCTCTGCTCGGGCAGAAGGTTGAACTAGGTGGCCTACAAGGTCCCTTCCAAGTCTGTTATTCTGTTATTATCAGATATATTTTTGTATGGATGTTTCAGATGCTATTGGTATATTATGATTTATCAATTGTTCATATCTTATTATTTATGATTGTATCTTATGATTTATCATCTCTGAGTTATCACTTTGTTGTTTGCATGTACTCTTGAGAGCTTATGTCCCAGAGATAAATTCATACTTGACCAATAAAGAATTCTATTTCTGTTCTGTTCTCTTTTTTCTTATTTCGCCTTCCTACTCTGGGTGTGTATGTGCGTGTAAGGGAGAAAGAGAGAGCGAGAAAGGGGAGGAGGGCTAGGGTTAGGTAGGGTTACCTTAGAGATTTGTCTTGTAGGCTATAGGTTTGTCCCTATGGAAATTGGTGTCAAGATTGAACCATTTTGCTTCTTTCAAATGTAATGCTTTTCAATTTCCCAGTGAACTAGTGGGAAGGAAATGAAATGTAGAGAATGTTTGCAAAGATCACGAGAGCATGGAGCCAGCAAGGTCATTGCTGCAGGTGCTTGAGAAAGAGATAGATCGTTCTCATAACAAAAGACCATCTCATAATTGGACAATGTACTTGGACACTACTGGAAAAGATAATCAAAAAACATCTGCAAACTTCTAAAAACAAATCATTAAACTAGAAGCCAGCATGGGTTTGTTAAAAACAGACCATGCCAAACCAATCTTATTTCATTCTTTGACAAAGTGATTAAGTTAGTAGACCAGCGAAATGCTGTAGATAAAGTATACTTAGATTTCAGTAAAGTATTTGGCAAAGTACATCACAATCTACTTCGTGGTAAGCTAGAAAAATGTGAGATTGCCATCAGAAATTGTGGATGCTTCATCACTGGAAGTTTTTAAGAAGAAACTGGATAGTCACTTGTCTGAAACAGTGTACGGTCTCCTGCTTGAGCAGAGGGTTAGACTAGAAGATCCCTTCCAGCTCTATTCTGATTGATTTATTTTGAACAGAAATCTCCTGTAGACCATACGGCAAGAGTTTGTTCAGTCCAACAATTCTCTGCCTACCCAACATTTTCATTTTGACTAAAGAAGTTATTTGAATGAGTAATGAAATGTCTCAATTTTAATAGACTTTGGTACAGTTGTCATCATTTAAACTTTTTAGATAAATTGATTGATTTTCACTGACCACCTCTACATTATGCAAACCTTCAGCTATTTCATACCCCTTCTTTAGCAATTTTAGTGGTGTTCCTTTGAGGTATTTGTTTCCTTCTTTCCTTCAATTTGTTTTTAATGTTTCTGGAAGTCTTTAATATATTGTTCCCCAAATCCTGACCCACTTAAGCATTTAATCACTTGTAGCACTCTCCACCAATCAGATCAAGCCTTGATCATGAGCTACATAATAAAACCTTTAGTTTCTAATCAATATGCTCAAATTTTATTTAAATAGTTTTTCACTCAGTCCACATTCTTTTGTTCAAACTCCCATTCAACCCCTCCGCCAAATTTTATTGTTTATTTATAAAATTTATTGAAGCAGTATGGTAGCCTAGAGGTGAAGATAATTGCCTCCAATTGGGAAGGTTGAGAGTTCAGCCCTAGTCAGTGACAGATGTTTCTTTATCAGGGCACAAAGAGACAACGCTCATTCAGTCACCCCAACTCCACCCCCAATTACACCCGAAATAAAGGGATTATAAGAAAGAAAGAAAAATTATTAGCCACCTGTCTTAATACGAGATAATACTTGGTGGGTTACAATCAGAGAAAATAAAAATAGAATTAGAAATAAAAACAGAAATAAAATAAAATAATTAAAGTAAAAATATTAAAAACATCAATTAATATCCACAAACATGATGTGGGGAGGTGGAATCTGTTGTTAATCAATCAATCAACCACCTCCACTGTGATGCTCCCCTATTGGGGCCCCAAGCTAACTGGTAGAGTCAGTTCTTCGGGCCCTTGTAGATAGGAGGGTTGGGGCTGACTTCACACCAGGGGGCAAGATGTTCCAGAGGACAGATGCAAGAGCAGAAAAGGCAGACAGGGCTCGCACAATGACAGGGCCTCCTCTGCTGGCACGGGTGGGATGGGCCAATCCCAGTGGGATAAGATGGTCCCTCAAATAACCATGCCATGAAAAGCTTTAAAAGTGATTAACAATACCTTGAATGGGACCCAGAAGCAGACAGGCAGCCAATGCAGATTGCAGAGCAATGGTATTACATGGGCCATTGTTCAGGCCACAAGAATTGCCCATGACACTGAACACTGCGTCAGCTGAAGCTTCCAAATCTGAAAAACTTTGCAAATTGTTTCCTTCTGGGAGAATTGTATGATTTTCTTTTAAGGCCGTATATATTTGATAAGTTTCTCACCTACCAAAGTACATTTAGTACAATTACAACACAGGATAAATACCCATATAGAAACTAAAATAGCAGTAGACTTATATACCGCTTCATAGGGCTTTCAGCCCTTTACATATATTTAAAATACATGTAAAACCGATACAAATTTCTCAGTCCATTACCCTACACAAACTAGTTTTCTGGAAATTCACAGCAACGTACATTAATAGACAATCTTTTATTTCTGGAAATTAATAATTTCTGAGTTACTCAAACCATATAGATTTATAATTTACTTCCATTAATAATTATTCTCACCTGGGATATATGCTCTCTTTCCTCCGATTGATTAGGAAGATCCTGGCAATCATTACGAATCTGTGGATTCAGCAGAGTTTTTTGATGTTCCATAGTAAAAACAGGAAAGAAAGGCCTAAGGAATTTAAACTCACTGCTCAGAGACCCATCAGCTAAGCACACTTCATAGCTGTAGGCCTGGGAAGATGCCCCAGTATTAGGATCCACACACTTGTCTTGCAAATTTGGTCCCCCAGGGAAAATCCCTGCGGAATGAGAACTTCCTATGAACTTCCTTCGCTTCTGAAACTTGGTTGCAATAAACACAGTGACAGAAAGCAGAAAAATGGATGAGATGGCAACCAAGCAGATAATCAAATATAGTGTTAGAGTATGATCTCCTTCTTGCGTGACTTCATCCTTAGGATTATCCATAATTTTCATGTAAGGATCAGAGAAGCCGTCCACTAGAAGAATCCTTAGGGTCGCAGAGGCAGACTGAGGAGGATGCCCATTATCCCTAACTGCCACAATAAGAGTGTGTTTGAAACTGTCTCGGATGTTCACCGGCCTCATGGTTTTCACCTCCCCATTCTGAGTTCCAACAGCGAAGAGACTCGGATCTGTAGCCTTCAGCAACTGATAGGAAAGCCAAGAATTCTGTCCTGAATCTCTGTCCACTGCCACCACTTTGGTGACTAGGTAGCCTGTCTCTGCTCCCCTGGGAACCAGATCATTTGATGGAGAAGTGCTGTTCTGAAGGGGGCAGAGGACGAAGGGGGCATTGTCATTTTCATCTATGATGAGAACTTGGGCCATCGTTTCTGAGCTCAAGGGAGGTGAGCCCTTGTCTACAGCCCTCACCATCACCTGGAAATCCTGTATATCCTCATAATCTATAGATCGAATGGCATACAAGTTCCCAGTTTCAGAGTTGATGGAGATGTAAGATGATGCAGGCTCTTCCCTGATCTCTCCAAACAAAAGAGAGTAGGTTACTTTGCCATTCTGTTCTGTGTCCACATCCACAGCATGGACTGATCCAATGAGCAGTCCTGGAATGTTGTTTTCTCGTAAGTGCAAATTGTAGAAACGTCTTTCAAACATTGGAGGGTTATCATTGATGTCTGAAAGTTGAATGCTAATAACTGTCATTGAAGTGAGTCTGGGAGAACCTTGGTCGGTGGCTGTGATGGTGATGTTATAATGTGACATTTGTTCTCTGTCCAATGGCTCTTGAGTCACAAGCTGGTAATAATTGTTCTCAGTCCGTTTTAATATAAAAGGCAGGTTTTTCTCAGTGTTGCAGTTAGTTCTGCCATTGTCTCCGGAGTCTTGATCTCTGATGTCAAAAAGTGCCACCAGTGTTTCCAGGGGAGAATTTTCAGGTAAAGGATTAGTGATGGATGATACAATTATTTCTGGAGCATTGTCATTCTCATCTTCAATGTCAACAAGAACTTTACAGTAAGCGGACAATCCTCCTCCATCTGTGGCTTTGATGCTGAGTTCATAATTATGATTTTCTTCATAATCAATTTTCCCTACGAGCATAATTTCCCCAGTATGATTGTTTAATCTGAATGATCGGAGTACATCTGCTGGTGCTTGGCTAAAAGTGTAAATGATGTGAGCATTGGATCCAATGTCTTTGTCAGTGGCTTCAACTTTAGCAACCAATGAACCTGGATAACTATTTTCCATTATCTGCACTTTATACACTACTTGTTCAAATTGGGGCACGTTATCATTGGTATCTAGAATATCAATAATTATCTGTGCTGTGCCAGTTCTCCTTGGGATCCCTCCATCCACAGCTTCCAGAGTGAGGATAAATTGAGGGATCACCTCGCGGTCTAATGGTTTTGCCAAAAGCAGTTCTGCATATTTCCTACCATTGTTTTGATTTTGTACGTCCAGCTTAAAATATTCGCTTGGGCTAAGTATGTAGTTCTGGATAGCATTTTTTCCTTTGTCTAAATCGTGGGCTGTCTCCAAGGGGAAACGTGCATTTATAGGAGTCTGTTCAGGTATTTCAAAAAGGAATTGATTCTGAGAGAAAATAGGGGAATTATCATTGACATCTTCTACCTGAACTTCAATTTTGAAGAATTGAAGAGGATTTTCCAGCAAAATTTCAGAGAATAGAGTGCAAGGATCACTCAGACCACACAAAGCTTCGCGGTCAATTTTATCCCTCAATATTATATTCCCAGAATGAGGATCCAGCTGGAAATCCTGCCTGGAGCTCTTAGAAATCAACTGTGCTCTGCGAGCAGAGAGCTCCTTCACATCCACTTTCAAATCTTTTAGCACATTTGCTACTATTGACCCAGCTTTCTTCTCCTCAGGCACTGAATAGTGGAATGGTTCACACAACATACCAGAGCTACTTAGAGAAATAAAGAACAAGACCACTTGCCTGCTAGTACGAGATGCTTCCATTTTCTCAGCCTCTTTCAGGGAAGGTCATACATTCAGTAAGATTCTTTGTAAAGCAACTGCTGTAATTTCCATTATAGTTGTGATCAGAATCCAGTGGGAGTTATTTTTTTGGTATCCACACTAGAGTATTTTCTTCGGCAATTTCTCAAGATTTAATTGAAAGCTGTTGCCTTTTGTCCTGAGATTCCTTTGTCTAATGACTGGATCACTCTGAGGTAAACGAATCTCTCTTTTTACTGTTTGGTGCAATAGCACCACCTTGTGTGTAAAGTAAAATGTAGCACTGAATTTAGGAAACTCCTTTGAAGAGGACATTTATTGTAGTGTATAGAATAGTGTGTGCATCTTTTCAAAAGAACAAAATGTTATACAATTTTGGTGTCTTTTGTCATATTAAAATAATATATTAATAACTTTCAATTTGAGAAAATAAAGATTTCTCCCAAAATATAAGAGCTATAATTTTTGATATGGTTGTGATATGAATGTGTGTATAAAGTACCGTAAATACAAGAATGTGAGGAATATCACTTGTGTGTTTTATTTTTACTTGCACCATTTCTTGTCATAAGTTTGTAATGACCATATAGCTTATATTTGGAAACAATCATGATTTTCACTTAAACTCATATATAGACATTTCATATTACCCTTCAGAAGTTTAATAATAATAATAATGATAACTAATAATAACAGTAATAATAATAACATTAATAATAATAATAATAACAATAATAATAATAACAACAATGTATCTTTATAATGGTCAAAAAGCAGCAATAGACATTACTTTTTACAATATATTAAAAATTACTGACATTAAAATATATTTAAAAAGTACTGACATTAAAAGTGGATAATAACATACATGCTCTCAAACTGTCAGGTCACGCCCTGGTTTACGTGAGTGAAAAGCCAATAAGTATGGAAGTAAATATAATCGTCCAGAAATTGTTAGAGATATGTCCAAATAATTGGTACAAGATGACAGCTATAATTCTGTAACCATTGTTTTTCTTGTGGACATTGCAGCAACACAGAATTTTGCCGCTGCCTGCGTGGTAGAGGGGCGTGAATCCTGGGGGAGAAAGTCTACATAAAAATTGTCTGCCCTCCCTGGCATCTCTCTAGTAAGGGGAGAATATATGCAGACCTATGAACTCTGTATAGCTCACAGTACAATAAAACATGTGAGATATCTTCATCTTCTCCTTTACATACCCATTCTGCTAATGGAGTTCTCTTATACCTGCCCTGGAGGAGTGCTGAAGGAAGAATGTTAAATCTGGCTCTGAAGAAAGCTATTCTTTGTTTTGAATGTCATTTAGATATCTTGCCGATTCCCACACAACCTGTTTGATTCTGTCCGTACTGTGAAGAGACAACCTATTTATATAAATAAAATCAACATTCAACATATTTAGTTCTTCTTGGAACTCCATGTCCTTCATTCTATTGATTTCTACTTGCTTTGCTTGTTCAAAGCCTAGGGACATTAAGAATTCTGGTGAGAGCCCATAAGCACCCAGCTTGTGATTTATTGCCTGTTTCTACGGGGAGGGGAAATTGTCAGTCAACACTATACATGTATTTTTGTACTAGATGGTGGAGTACCAAGATGTGATCCACTGTTGATCTTCCTTCTCTAAAACCAGATTGTTTGTCTTTGATTATCCCACTGAAATCAGCCAATCCTGAAGTTTATAGTTTAGGTGTTTGGCATACAGTTTACTAATAACACTCAGAAGACTAATGGGTCTATAATTGTCTGGGTCATTTCTATTACCTTTTTTATAAATTGGTATGATAATTGCTACTCCCCAAACTCTTGGCATATGGCCCGTTTTATCGATAAATGTAAACAGAAATGCTAAAAGTGGAGCCCACCAACTGGCGTTCTTTTTGATTATTTCTGGCAGGACATTTTCAGCATTATCAGGTGCCTTATTAGCCTTGAGGGCTCCGATCAACCGGGCTATCTCTTCTGGTGTAACAGGGGGCCAGTAAGGAGTTTGGTCCAAACTAATTTGGATCTCCTTGGTTACATAGTCAGGTTCTATGTATAAATATATAATATAAATATAAATATAAAATATTCTTCCCAGGCATGAATCAGTACCTGATTAGTTGGGAGTAGGGGGAGGTTTCCCCAATCTTCTGGTAATATACCAAAAAAGGGATGTATTTTTTGTTCTGACTGGTGTAATTAGTTTATGCCATGACTCCTTCAGAACCACACTTTTCTTTTCTTTTAGAAGGGTCTTATATTTTGCTTTCAACTGTTTTAAGCAGTGAGTGTGATCCTCAAAAAGGGCATTTTTACTTTTCCTGTACTCCATATTATATATCCTTTTTAGTTGCACGCAATTTCTATCAATCCATTTTTTATTCTTTGAAACCGGCCTTTTGAAGTGAGCTAGTATTCTGTTAGTGAGAACCGATTTCAAATTTGAAATTAAAATTTCAAACTCATAGTTATCAAACATCCAAAATATCTGCCAGACTATCTCATTTCCTTTACATGGGTGATATGAAGCTGGATGGAAAAGCACTATCTGAAATAGAATCATTGTTCAATTCTGTCCATATATAAGATCAAGACATTGCAATGAAATTTGGGTTCAAGCAATGTTCCACCCTCACCACCAATAGGGGAAAAATGGTGAAAACCATTTTAATTCCATAGGGAAATAAAGTGCCCTGAGATTTTAGAATTCAAATAGACAAGAACTTGACACGTAACATCTGAGACTTAATAATTGTTTTTAAGAAAGACAAAAAACAACAACAACACCAGTATAGTGGATGTGGCAGTACTTGAAGATACCAGAATACAAGAGAAAGAACTGGAGAAGATAACAAAATGCAAAGGACTGTAAATAGAAATAGAACAACTGTGGGAAAAGAAAGCAAAGGTACCAATATAATAGTCCCCTTGGTTGGAATCGTAAAATAGTTAGAGCATCACTTGAAAACCATGGGCATTGAAAAAGTTATCATCAGTCAAGGCAACTGTAAGGATTTTCTCTCCTTCTAGCTTAAGAAAGTGAGGTCTCTTGCAATGAAGTCTTTCAAAAGGAAGCTTTTATTAAGTAGAAGTGAAAACATTCAGTTCAAAGCAACATCTAAATCCCCTTAGGCAAGGCAAGTAGAATTAAAGCAATAGAGACCCCTCCCATTAGTCAGAATGCAGATTTTAGCCAATACACAAGTGTGAAGGTGGTTCCTTTACCAGCTGCCCTGAGAACCGGATAATCATACATTCCCATGGTTATCTTCCATTAGACATTATAGTGAACCGTCCCACATGGCCATCATAAACATTCCCCAAAAGGTTAGCAAATCTCAAGGCACTTCGGTGTCAGGAAATCTGTTGTAAAATATCAGTTTTCACAGGGACTGCTAATAAATTGACTCCAAGGCCCCCCTCCTCCCAATTGAATGGCAGTTAGGGATCTGACTGCAGCTTTACATCCAGCAATGATACTTTTAACATCATTAAAAATCAACATCTACCTAACCCAGATCTTTTGGAAGGACTTGATAGGTGGATATAAATGCCAAACTCAATCTAAACATTTGACTGATTGTGAAATCAATCAATATTAATATGATCCTTCAATTTTAGACATTGTTATTAGCTGGTTCCATTTTTTATTGATGTTTCTGATATCCAGGGACTATAAAACTTTATTCAGTCTGTTAGACTATTATAGTTTATAGATAAACTTAGGGCCGTGAGATCAAGCAGGTAGTAAATAAATGGAACCTTCCCCAAAACAAGATAGAAATGTTTCTGAAAAATGTATGGCTAATGCAACTTAACAATCCATTGTTTGCCCATCCTCTATTCCTACTTCCAAACACAGCTACTATTGTGTTTGTATGAGCAAATATTAAATAAATCATAAATTTATACTCAATCATGATCAGAAATTGAATCTTGGCCCCTTGTTTATTTAAAAAAACAAATAAATATTCTCTGACTCTGCTCTGATCCTTCTCAAACTTGATACTAACCATGTACATTTACAAACTGCATGCTATTTTCTCCAAATCCAGTCTGTCAGTGTGGAAATTGGATTAAACCTCCTTGGGAGTAGAGCGTAGAGACACAAGAGCAATGAAAAGTTGTGCCTTCCAAGATGGCATCAGAGGTGGTATTTAGCTAGTTTGAACTGGTTTTGGCGAACTGGTAGCAGAAATTTTGAGTAGTTCAGAGAACCGGCAAATACTGCCTCTGGCTGGCCCTGCCCCCCCCCCCCCCGCTTCCATCATTCCCTGTCCTATATTCCCTTGTTTTTTTAGCTCAGTTGATTTACATGGCAGAGCAGATTTCTGCACCTCAGCCAAGCTAAAAAGACAGTTCGGCTAACCAGCGCTTTCACCAAGGCTGGTCTTTGAGTGCTGCATGCGTGCACGAAGCGCTCTCTCACAGAACTGGTAGGAAAAGATTTGGAATCCCACACTGGATGGCATGTACTGTTCCAAAGGACTAAGGTTAACTTACAATGGGTTTCCCACTAGGACTTCATAGTTTCTCAAACTGGATTGCAACTCAGAGAAATTTAAAGGAATATAGAAGGCAAAATGACAAAATGATAGTACTATCAACATTTACTCAGGGCCTAACACCTTGCTCTAACTGCAGAATCCACAATGGTCACTGCATTACCACAAAGAGAACTCCTGTGATATAGTGATTAAATTTTGGAAATTAGTAGAGCAAACCATGTTCAATTTTAAACTGTCAGCCATTGCAAATCATTGTTTAAAATATTTGAATAAAGTATAAATCAATGTATAGGGAATCCTCAAAATATGACAGCAGTTGGGACTGGCATTTCTGCCATTAAGCAATGCATTCATAAATCATGTGATTATATCACTTAGCAATAACAAGTGAAAATCACCTTTTGCAACTTCCTGCCAACAACCAAAATCAGTAGGGAAGCTGAGAGATGTCTAGGCTGCTCAGAAGCTGGCCAGCATAGAGGGAAGTGGCTACTGCTCAGTTGGAGAGGGAGTGGAGAGGTGCACAGGTGGCCAGAAAGGCATGCCAGGGCTTGGGGTTCCTACTGCTATGTGAGGGAGGGTGCACCTCTGGCTGGGGAAAATCAGTATGATTGCAGTGAGGTTTAAAGGGGCTTAATAATTGGCAAGGAAGGCTCAGTGTGAGCACAACAGGGCTTGGAGTGGATGTTGCTGGGTAGAGGAGGATGCACAAGAGTACAAAGGCCAGGATACACAGTGTGAGCACAATGAAGCCTGGGGAGAGGGTGCAAAGGTGTATGAGTGATTGGCGAGGTGCAACATGACTGCAGAGAGGCTGGGGAAATACATGTGGCGGGGTAAGATTTACCTGAGCAGTTTTCAACCCTGACTGCCAGATTCCTCATTGAAACTGTTTGTGGGAAACCTGTGCCAAAGGTTACAGATTGTGGCCACGTGATCATGGGATGCAGGGCCATCCTATGTGTGATCTGGCTGCCGAGTTCCCACATCGCAATCAAATGACTGGGACAGGTGGAACTTCTAGGATTGGTCGTAACGACCACTCAGCGCATTATAATATAAATCTTTGCTAAAGGAATAGCTGTTAGCCAAGGATTACCTATAAAAGAATTGTGATCTATGTTCTCAACTAAAATTAAAGTAAAATTACCTGTTTCATTAATAAATAAATAAGCATTTAGTTCAAGAATAACTGATAGAGCAAAAGGAATAGAGGGAGAATGAATAGGAAGAGGCTGAATTAATTGCATGTTTTTCCTCACCTCTTTCTTTGCGCCATTTACTGCAACCTGCTCAGAAGTATCTTGGATGCCTGAAGAAATATTACTGTTCCCTGGGACGTTAACATCTCCCATCGAAAAGACAGGAAAGAGAGGCCTGAGAAATCGGAACTCGCTACTTAAGGATCCACCAGTCAAACAAACATCATAACGGTAAGTCCTGGAAAGCGACCCATTCTGTGAATCAGCACAGTTCCCTGGAGTATCAGAACTGGCAGGTGGGAAGTGAGGATGAGTAGTAGGAAATTGGCTTTGTGGGTCCTTCTTGAAGATTTTGACCACAATAAACACAACAATGCAGACCAGGAACACAAAGGAGACTGCAGCCAAGCAGATCACCAGATACTTGGTCAAGGTTTTATCTTCTTCCGGTTCTTGCACACTGACATCCACCCTCCTCAGGAAGGGATCCGAAAAGCCATCCACAAGAAGAACATTAAGCAACGCCGTGCTGGTCTGTGGAGGAAGGCCGTTGTCTCTGACCAGTATCACCAGCCTCTGCTTACTTGTGTCTCGCTCATTCAGGACTCTCCTGGTTTTCACTTCCCCATTCTGCGCTCCTATGCTGAAAAGGGCTGGGTCTGTGGCCTTCAGCAATTCATAGGAAAGCCAGGAGTTTTGGCCAGAATCTCCGTCCACTGCAACCACCTTGGTGACCAGATAGCCGGCCTCGGCTGACTTGGGAAGCAGCTCATTGCATGGGGATGTGTTGTTCTGGAGGGGATACAGGAAGAAGGGAGCGTTGTCATTCTCATCTATGATGTGGATTCGGACAATCACTTCTGAGCTCAGGGAAGGAGAACCACCATCAGATGCCCTCACAGTGACTCTGAAGCCTCTTATCTGCTCATAGTCCAGGGATCGGAGGGCATACATGTTTCCAGTTTCAGAGTTGATTGAGATGTAAGAAGTCACCATGCCATCACCCTTCCCAGGCAGAACTAAGTAATTCACTTTAGCATTCAGCATTGTGTCCACATCCAGAGCATGGACTGAGCCAATGAGCAAGCCTGGAATATTATTCTCCCTGATTTGCATGTCATATGAAGACTTTTCAAAAACGGGAGAATTATCATTGACATCGGAGATCTGAACATTAATCAATCTTGTGGAAGTGAGCCTAGGAGCTCCCCAATCAATGGCAGTGATGGTGATGTTGTATTCAGTGACCGTCTCTCTGTCTAGGGGACTTTGGAGCACAAGCTGATAAAAGTTGTTTGTGGTGGCTTTCAGCACAAAAGGGAGTTTCATCGGCACGGAGCAGGACGTTTTGCTGTTGTCTCCAGAGTCTTGGTCTCTCACATTGAAGAGGGCCACCATTGTGTCCAGAGGAGAATCCTCCTTTAAAGTGCTGATCAGAGATATGATAGACACTTCTGGGGGATTGTCATTCTCATCTTCAACCTCTATGAGTATATTGCAGTGCCCTGAAAGACCCCCTCCATCTGTTGCTCTGATGCTCATGCTATAGCTCTTTTCTTTCTCATAATCAATCTGTCCACAAACAGTTACTTCACCAGTAATTTTATTTAAATGAAACAAATTGTTTATTCTTTCAGGCACCTGATGGAATGAGTAGAGGATTTGCGCATTTGAACCCAAATCCAGATCTGTAGCTTCCACCTTAATCACAAGAGTGCCCTTAGGGAGATTCTCCTTTATTCTTGCCTTATATTCAGACTTACTAAATAGAGGAATGTTATCATTATGATCCAGAACATTAATATTAATTTGAACTGTGCCGGTTTTCTTTGGAACTCCTCCATCAATAGCCATTAGAATCAATTCAAGATGTGGCATCCTCTCCCTATCTAATGTTTTCTTCAAAACAAGGTATATATTGTCTTTTCTATCTTCATTCTTTTGTACTTCAAGCTGAAAATGCTCATTAGGACTGAGAATGTAATTTTGGATGCTATTATTACCCAAGTCATCATCCTGAGCTAATTCTAAGGGAAATATCATATTTATTGGAATATTTTCAGCAATGTCCATCTTAACATTGTTTTTCCAAAATTTGGGTGCATTGTCATTCACATCTTCTATCTTGATTTCAATATTAAATATATCTAAGGGGTTTTCCAAAACAAGCTGAGAAAGAAGTAGACAAGGAACATTCTGGCCACATAAAGCTTCTCTGTCTATTTTATCATTAGTCAACAGATTCCCAGTTTGAATATCAAGGTGGAAGTATTCCTGAGTGCCCTCAGCAACTAAATGTGCTTTGCGTGTGGTAAGCTCCCCTGTTTTCAGTTTCAATTCCTTCAGCACATTAGCCACCAGAAACCCCTTTTTCTTTTCCTCAGGGACAGAAAAGCGAATTGAAGCACACATTACTCTAAGGAATGAGAAAGAGAGAAGGATATACAGACCTTGCCTTTTCCAAAAGCAATTCTCCATGATTCCAGTCCCTTCCTTGTAGGCTCAAATTCTGCCCCAAAATTCAGTTTTTCTTTCCTTCCTTTGTGATTTAATTGTTCAAACCCTATTTAATTGTTCAGTCTTTTGCCATCTTATAATCTGCAACATTTCCCTGCCAGAGTCAGATTCCTTTTGTGCAGTTTTGTATTACTGTTTCCCCCTAATTCTGAGCAAGCAGAACAAAATTTCTTTGTTAATATCGCCACCATGTGGTGAACTAGGCAAAAATTCTATCTGCATGGTTTAGATCAGTGTTTTTCAACCTTTTTTGTGCAAAGGCACACTTTTTTCATGAAAAAAATCACGAGGCACACCACCATTAGAAAATGTTAAAAAAATTTAACTCTGTGCCTATATTGACTATATATAAAGTGTTTTTCCCACGGCACACCTTACACTATGTCACGGCACACTAGTGTGCCGCGGCACAGTGGTTGAAAAACACTGGTTTAGATTCAGTAACACATTGAATCCATTTTAATCTGTCCACTAGCTACCCTACCCAGCAGATTATCTCATTAACTGTTTAATTATATAGAAAAAGAAACAGCGTGACAATCTGCAAAAAAAATCAAAGTTATTGATAAAGACTGTAATCCAGTCCTTTCGCAGTTGAGTTCTGAATGACTGTGGCCATATAGTGACCCTTTAGGTGGCTTCTGTTGTGCACCCAAGGATATAAAGTTTAAATCTGTGTAAGGAAATCATTTCTGCTTTGAGGCACCTTGGCAACATCTTTCAAGGTATTCAGTTTGGATTACCAGTGACAACATCCTTCTACAATTTTTTTGCTGTTGCTTGTTGTCCCATTTGGGAGAGGGGGGGGGGGCTTTGAATCATGCTCCTGTCAACTGCCCTTACAGTTTTCTTGAAAAGTTTTTGGGAATCCTTTGCCTTCTTCCTAGGCATCAGAGAGAAAGATTAGCTTATGATCACCTTTCCATGTTACTGTCTCAGAGGAAAAATGTTTCTTACATTCCTTTCTTGGTGTCCTTTAAATCTGTTTACAGCACTTGTAAACAGATTTAAAACAAAAAAATCCATTTTTTGTTAGTCCTTTTGCAGTATAATAACTTATACATTAACCATCATGGGTAAAATACCTTAGAGATTTGCCTTGTATGATACAGGTTTGCCCTTATGGAAATATGGGAGATTGGAAGATGAAATAGGAGAGGGGAGAGAGGTTCTACTCTTTCATCATTTCTCTAGGGAACAGGATTCAGACGTAGCCCATTCCCTACTGAGGTTATCCCTTAAAGAAGTAAAATACTGCGGCCACAATGGTCAAGATTACGCAGTAGAAGGAAGATTATTGTTAGAGCTGCCATTCTCCGCTCACACCTAGTGCTTCCTTAGATGCTAATCTGTCATTAGCCATGGAGGGATAGAGCTGTGGGGAGATGGGGGAAACCGAAAGCCATCTTCATGCCATTCTGAGAGATCCCAAGGCTGCAGACCAGGGAATGGAATGTAACACCCATCCATCTACCTAATCGTTACCAAAGCATCTTCTCTGAATATGACTGGACAATGGGGAGCTAACAGGGGTGGACCAGAGAAGGGTTAACTAGGGAATCTTCACACACAAACTCTTAGTTCTGACTTTGTTTATTGTAACCACTTGGCTTTTAGTAAAATTAACCTTTTTGCTACCAATTGAGTCAAGAGTGTTTCTTTCCCAAGGGATGAAGCTGGGCCAGGTCTGACAATTACTTTCAAACTACACTAGGAAAAATGTTCCTAATAGTCATGTTTATGACCATCTGTTTGGAATTAATTGCTTATACTAAATATACTGGTCATACTTGAAAGCTAACTGAAAAGCAGAGTTGGAAGGGATCTTGGAGGTCTTCTAGTCCAACCCAAGCAGGTGACCCTATACCATTTCAAACCGATGGTTGTCTAAACTCTTCTTAAAAACTTCCAGTGATGGAGCACCCACAGCTTCTGAAGGCAACCTCTTCCAATGGTTAATTGTTCTCACAGTCAGGAAGTTTCTCCTTAGTTCCAGGTTGCTTCTCTTCTTGATTAGTTTCCATCCATCGTTTCTTGTCTTGCCTCCTGGTGCTTTGGAAAATGGGTTGACCCCTCTCATCTTTGTGGCAACTCTGAAATACTGGAATACTACTATCATGCCCCCCACCCCCAGTCCTTCTTTTCAGTAGACTAGACATACTCAATTCCTGCATCCATTTTTCAAATGATTTAGCCTCCAGGCCCTTAATCATCTTTGTTGATCTTCTCTGCACTCTTTCCAGTGTCTCAACATCTTTTTTATACTGTGGCAACAAAAACTGGATGAAGAATTCCAACTGTGGCCTTACCAAGGCATTATAAAGTGTTACTAACAGTGATGATCTAATCCATCTGGTCCTGGTGAATTTAACTTTCTAGCATGATCAAGTATTCTCATACCATTTTCTTGCCTATTTTAATTTGTATTACTTGTCTGTCCTTTATGGTTCTGTTTTGTCAGAGTTTGTTGCAGCAATCACATCCAGAAAGCACACACAGGTAACTGATTCAGCAAGATTCATTAATTTCTCTTTATGTATAATATAACACATGAAGTAATTATACAATACCAAAAGTAGGTTTTCCAACGTGGTAGCAAAAAGAAGCAAAACACAAGCAGAGGAGAAGAGTTCCAGTTCAGAGCAGCAGACAAGTTTATTTGAGCTCACCACACACTCAGAGATACAGACTGAACCACACCCTGGTTTCTAGCTGCCTCCGTGTTGCTCACATAGGAAATATGCTTTCAGTTTTTCAAACAGCCCTCATTGGCTGACCCATTACTATTCTTATCCAAACAGTCCCCTTGGCTGACTGGTTGCCATGTCTATTCCAGTCTATGAACATATTCTGACATGTTTTTGGTGGGTTGGGTTATTTTTTTCTTTTGCGTTAAGACAGATGCAGAGAAAGAATTAAGCAGCTCTACTTTTTCCTTGCTGCCCTTCACTTCTTTGCCATCTTGTTCCATTAGTGCTGGAACCTTGGCTTCTTCCGTGGGGAGGTCCTCTCCGAACTGTTGCATGAAATTCCACATCTGAACCAAGAAAAAACCTAGGTCTTTTGATTTCCCACCAAATTTCCCACCAAGCGGAGGAACGTAGCCATCCAACATCTGCGGGGGGCCCTCCCCCTCTTGGAATGGCTCATCCACTGCTGCTGCTGAGGCCGGGACTTCTCCATCCAGATCAGCTCCACCATCTGCCCCCCCCACCCCCCTTGGGCAGAACAGGGTCCCTGCAGTTCTCTCCTCTGTTTCTAGGAGTTCAGTCTCTCTTTCAGGACCGCTCTCATGTAAGTGTCGCCTCTCCCAAGCCTCTTCAAAGAGTTTCATAGACTGGGACATCATAAGGTTCTCCTCATCGGCATCCTGCCAAGCAGCTGCTGGTCGCAGATATCGCCTTGTGGTAACTCCAACCAGAATTTCCTCAGGGTCATACTTCTGTCCCACTCCCAACGACCACCTGGGGCAGACGGATTGTTATTCCAAGTGTAGTCCAGCCATTTGCTCCGTTTCCAAAGGGCACGAGGATGCAGCCTCTCCCATGCCGTCCTCGCTGCCTGGGTGGGACATTCTTTTGAAAGTTTGGGATTTTTTTACACTCCCCTTGGAAGGTGTTAGCTGCGGGATGAGTGCGAAACTGAGATCTTGCTTAATGTCAAGCCAGCCTCCCCCAGTAACCAAGAAAGAAACCACTCAACTCCATTTTGTACTTTTACTGGTTATGAGTAGATAGCAGCTAAGCAAAGCAAGATCTGAGGCAAAAGTGTGTGTAATCATAGATATCAATATGTGACCCAACTCCCTTCCCCTGTAACCCCATCCCATAGTCCAATCCACACAACCCTCAGGTGTCATGTGGGTTCCATCTTCAAAAAGTATCATCAGGTTGGTATGCCGGACAGTTGGCCTTGGCGGGCAAATCCACTATCTGCAGCATGTGCAGTAGATGGTGAGAACAAAACTCGCTTTTAACAATCACTCCTGTACTTAAAACTTCCCCTCCCAAATACCATGCCTCCCCCTCCCCATTTCAATGACAGCCGAAAGCAAGTAGTGAAGCAGCGACTGACAGCTTGTCTTTGTTTTCAACAAATTAGTGATAAGGCGGGTAATCTGGGCAAACAACAGAATGAATTGCCTGTAAAAGTTGGCAAAGCCAAGGAAACTCTGCAACTGTTTCCTCGCTTGGGGAGGTCTAGCACCACCTCACTTTATCTGGTCCATCTCCACCCCCCTCATGGGATATTTGGTACCCTAAGTTTATCTATCTTGTCCCTGTGGAACTCACATTTGGACACTTTAGTGTACAGTTTGGCTGCTTGGACTTTGTTCAGGACTGCTCTGACCAACATCATGTGCTCTGCTTTTGTCTTGGTGTAAATTAATATGTCATCAAGGTATACCAAAACTCCCTTATATAGGTATTCATGGAGAACCTCATTTATCAGCTACATAAACACACCGAGGGCTCCCTGTAGTCCAAATGGAAGCATGTTAAACTGGAAACATCCTAGGGAGCAATTAAAAGTAGTCTCCCATTCATCCCCTTCTTTAATTCTGATCCAGTAGTAGGCCAAATAAATCTTATTTCATTCTTTGACAAACTGATTAGTGGATTGGTGAAATGCCATGGACATAGTGTATTTTGATTTTAGTAAAAGATTTAATAAAGTAGACCACAACTATTTTTGGAGAAGCTAGAAAAATGTGTGATAGAAAAAACAAATGTACAGGTACACAATAGGTGAAACCTGGCTCAATAGCAGTAACTGCAAGAAGTATCTTGGAATCCTCATGGACAGTTATTTAAATATGAGCCAGCAATTTTTTGCAGCCACCAAAATAGCCAATATAATCCTAGGCTACATTAAGAGAGAGCTAGAACAAAGATCATGTGAAGTTTAGTACTGCTTTATAATGCTTCCTATCTAACAAAATGAAAGTCAACGTAGAGAAAAGTAAAGTCTTATATTTAAACAAGAAAAACCAAAAGTACACATATAGATTGGGTGAAACCAGGCTTAATAGCAGTAACTGTGAGAGGGATCACAGAAAGTGAAGACTATTGAAACGGATTATTTCAAAAGGAACCTTTAATTAAGAGGAATGGAAGCCGTTAAAGGCAAAGCAACATCTGAATCCCTTTAGGCAATGCAAGTAGAATTAAAGTAATAGTGACCCCCTCCTATTTGTTAGAATGCAGATTGTAGCCAATACACAACTGTGCAGATGTTTCCTTTATCAACTGCCCTGAGAGCCAAATAAAAATACATTCCCATGGCTATCTTCCATTAGGCATTAAAGTAAAACATCCCACACAGCCATCATAAACATTCCCCAAAAGGGGATGGGATCTCAAACCTCAAACTGGCGCCAGGAAATCAGTTGTAAAATATCAGTTGTCACAGGTACTGCCAATAAATTGACCCCAAGGCCCTCCTCCTCCCAATTGAATGGCAGTATCACTTTTATGGACACTTAGAGTCAATGGACAATCAATGAAATATGAACCAAAAGTGTGCGGCGGCAGCCAAAAAAGCCAATGCAATCCAAAACTGCATTAACAGAGGCATTCAATCAAGATCACATGATGTACTAATACTAGTAAGACCACACCTAGAATACTGAATCCAGTTTTGGTCAATACACTATAAAAGGATGTCGATACTCTAGAAAGAGTGCAGAGAAGAGCAACACAGATAGTTAGAGGACTGGAGTCTAAAACGTATTAAAAACAGTTACAGGAACTGGGCATGGCTAGTCTAGTGAAGAGAAGAACCAGGAGAGACATGATAGCAGTGTTCCAATATTTAATGGGCTGTCACAGAGGGGAGGGGGTCAGCCTGTTTTCCAAAGAACCTGAAGGCCAGTCAAGGAATAATAGATGGAAACTGATCAAGGAGAGATTCAACATAGAAATAAGGAGAAATTTTCTGACAGTGAGAACAATCAACCAATGGGAAAGCTTGCCTTCAGAAGTTGTGGGAGCTTCATCACTGGAAGCTTTCAAAGAAGAGACTGGACTGCCACCTGTCAGAAATGGGTTGGGATCTGCTGCTTGGGCAGGGGGTTGGACTAGATGACCTACAATGTCCCTTCCAACTCTATTATTCTGTTCTGTTCTGACCACACTTGGAATACTTCATCTAGTTTTGGTCACCACAATATAAAAAATATACTGAGACTTTGGACGAAGTGCAGAAAAGGGCAACAAAGATGATTTAGTGGCTGGAGGCTAAAACATATGAAGAACGGCTGCAGGAATTGAGTATATCTAATCTAGTGAAAAGGACAAGGGGAGACAAGATAGCAGTGTTACAATATTTAAGGGGCTGCCACAAAGAAGAAGGAATCAACCTATTTTCCAAAGCATCAGAAAGCAAGGCAAAAAGAAATGTTTGGAAACTAATCAAGGAGGGAAGCCAGTTGAACAAAAGAGAAATTTCCTGACAGTGAGAATAATAAACCAGTGGAACTTCGGAAAATTGTGGGTGCCTCTTCATGGAGGCTTTAAAAAAGAGATCAAATGGACTTTTGTCTCAAATAGTATAGTCTCCTGCTTGTGCATTGGGTTAGACTAGAACTGTGATGGCGAACCTATGGCACATTTCTGAGGGCATGTCAGTTTGGGAACGGGTTTCCAGTTTGTGTTTTGGGCTGTTTTTCGCCCTCCGGAGGCTTCAGAGAAGCTTCCTGAAGCTTCTGGAGGGAGAAAAATGGCCCAACGGACAAGCCGGAAGTCTGCTCCAGAACTTCTGGTTTGTGTGTTGGGCTGTTTTTCGCCCTGCCCAGGCTCCTAGAAAGCCTCTGGAGCCTGGGGAGGGCAAAAAACGGTCAGACCGGGTCCACTGGAAGTTGGAAAATGGGCCATTTCTCCCCTCTGGACGGCCTCTGGGTGGGCGGGGGAGGCTGTTTTCACCCTCCCCAGGCTCCAAGAAAACCGTGTGTGCATGCATGGGGCAGCAGGGGGGGGGTGTCATGTGTATATACGCAGGAGGCACAGTGCGGAGGGGGCATTAAATTAGAGTGGTTGTCACGCAAGTGCGCGTGACAACACACGCACGTGTGCTTTTGGCACCTGAGGTGAAAAAGGTTCACCATTACTGGACTATAACATGGGCAAGTCGCGGCATCGTGTGACATTTAGCAATTTTTTTCCCTTCACGGAGCTAGATTGGGTGTGGCCTGCATGTGACGCATTCGACGTTATTATCAGATATATTTTTGTATGGATGTTTCAGATGCTATTGGTATATTATGATTTATCAATTGTTCATATCTTATTATTTATGATTGTACCTTATGATTTATCATCTCTGAGTTATCACTTTGTTGTTTGCATGTACTCTTGAGAGCTTATGTCCAAGAGATAAATTCATACTTGACCAATAAAGAATTCTATTTCTGTTCTGTTCTCTTTTTTCTTATTATGCCTTCCTCCTTTGGGTGTGTATGTGCATGTAAGGGAGAAGGAGAGAGCGAGAAAGGGGAGGAGGGCTAGGGTTAGGTAGGGTTACCTTAGAGATTTGCCTTGTATGATATAGGTTTGTACCTATGGAAATTGGTGTCAAGATTGAACCATTTTGCTTCTTTCAAACGTAATGCTTTTCAATTTCCCAGTGAACTAGTGGGAAGGAAATGGAATGTGGAGAATGTTTGCAAAGATCACGAGAGCATGGAGCCAGCAAGGTCATTGCTGCAGGTGCTTGAGAAAGAGATAGATCGTTCTCATAACAAAAGACCATCTCATAATTGGACAATGTACTTGGACACTACTGGAAAAGATAATCAAAAAACATCTGCAAACTTCTAAAAACAAATCATTAAACTAGAAGCCAGCATGGGTTTGTTAAAAACAGACCATGCCAAACCAATCTTATTTCATTCTTTGACAAAGTGATTAAGTTAGTAGACCAGCGAAATGCTGTAGATAAAGTATACTTAGATTTCAGTAAAGTATTTGGCAAAGTACATCACATAGAAAGATGTGAGATTGCCATCAGAAATTGTGGATGCTTCATCACTGGAAGTTTTTAAGAAGAAACTGGATAGTCACTTGTCTGAAACGGTGTACGGTCTCCTGCTTGAGCAGAGGGTTAGACTAGAAGATCCCTTCCAGCTCTATTCGATTTATTTTGAACAGAAATCTCCTGTAGACCATACGGCAAGAGTTTGTTCAGTCCAATAATTCTCTGCCTACCCAACATTTTCATTCTGACTAAAGAAGTTATTTGAATGAGTAATGAAATGTGTCAATTTTAATAGACTTTGGTACAGTTGCCATGATTTAACCTTTTTAGATAAATTGATTGATTTTCAGTGACTACCTCTACATTATGCAACCCTTCAGCTATTTCATAACCCTTCTTTAGCAATTTCAGTGGTGTTCCTTTGAGGTATTTGTTTCCTTCTTTCCTTCAATTTGTTTTTAATGTTTCTGGAAGTCTTTAATATATAGTTCCACAAATCCTGACCCACTTAAGCATTTAATCACTTGTAGCACTCTCCACCAATCAGATCAAGCCTTGATCATGAGCTACATAATAAAACCTTTAGTTTCTAATCAATATGATCAAATTTTATTTAAATAGTTTTTCACTCAGTCCATATTCTTTTGTTCAAACTCCCATTCAACCCCTCTGCCAAATTTTATTGTTTATTTATAAAATTTATTGAAGCGGTATCGTGGCCTAGAGGTGAAGATTCTTGCCTCCAATTGGGAAGGTTGAGAGTTCAGCCCTAGTCAGTGACAGATGTTTCTTTATCAGGGCACAAAGAGAAAATATCTACTGTAAACTCTGTGTAGGCATCAAGAAGGGAATCTAGCCAGTAAACGCTCATTCAGTCACCCCAACTCCACCCCCAATTACACCTGGAATAAAGGGATTATAAGAAAGAAAGAAAAATTATTAGTCACCTGTCTTAATACAAGATAATACTTGGTGGGTTACAATCAGAGAAAATAAAAAGAGAATTAGAAATAAAAACAGAAATAAAATAAAATAATTAAAGTAAAAATATTAAAAACATCAATTAATATCCACAAACACGATATGGGGAGGTGGAATCTGTTGTTAATCAATCAATCAACCACCTCCACTGTGATGCTCCCCTATTGGGGCCCCAAGCTTACTGGTAGAGTCAGTTCTTCAGGCCCTTGTGGATAGGAGGGTTGGGGCTGACTTCACACCAGGGGGCAAGATGTTCCAGAGGACAGATGCAAGAGCAGAAAAGGCAGACAGGGCTCGCACAATGACAGGGCCTCCTCTGCTGGCACGGGTGGGATGGGCCAATCCCAGTGGGATAAGATGGTCCCTCAAATAACCATGCCGTGAAAAGCTTTAAAAGTGATTAACAATACCTTGAATGGGACCCAGAAGCAGACAGGCAGCCAATGCAGATTGCAGAGCAATGGTATTACATGGGCCATTGTTCAGGCCACAAGAATTGCCCATGACACTGAACACTGCGTCAGCTGAAGCTTCCAAATTTGAAAAACCCTGCAAATTGTTTCCTTCTGAGAGAATTGTATGATTTTCTTTTAAGGCAGTATATATTTGGTAAGTTTCTCACCTACCAAATTACATTTAGTACAATTACAACACGGGATAAATACCCATATAGAAACTGAAATACATGTAAAACCGATATAAATTTTCCAGTACATTACCCTAAACAAACAAGTTTTCTGGAAATTCACAGCAACGTACATTAATAGACAATCTTTTATTTTTAGAAATTAATAATTTCTGAATTATTCAAACCATATAGATTTATAATGTGCTTCCATTAATAATTATTCTCACCTGGGATATGTGCTCTCTTTCCTCCAATTGATTAGGAAGATCCTGGCAATCATTACGAATCTGTGGATTCAGCAGAGTTTTTTGATGCTCCATAGTAAAAACAGGAAAGAAAGGCCTAAGGAATTTAAACTCACTGCTCAGAGACCCATCAGCTAAGCACACTTCATAGCTGTAGGCCTGGGAAGATGCCCCAGTATTAGGATCCACACACTTGTCTTGCAAATTTGGTCCCCCAGGGAAATTCCCTGTGGAATGAGAACTTCCTATGAACTTCCTTCGCTTCTGAAACTTGGTTGCAATAAACACAGTGACAGAAAGCAGAAAAATGGATGAGATGGCAACCAAGCAGATAATCAGATACAGTGTTAGAGTATGATCTCCTTCTTGCGGGACTTCCTCCTTAGGATTATCCATAATTTTCATGTAAGGATCAGAGAAGCCGTCCACTAGAAGAATCCTTAGGGTCGCAGAGGCAGACTGAGGAGGATGCCCATTATCCCTAACTACCACAATAAGAGTGTGTTTGAAACTGTCTCGCATGTTCACCGGTCTCATGGTTTTCACCTCCCCATTCTGAGTCCCAATAGCGAAGAGACTCGGATCTGTAGCCTTCAGCAACTGATAGGAAAGCCAAGAATTCTGCCCTGAATCTCTGTCCATTGCCACCACTTTGGTGACTAGGTAGCCTGTCTCTGCTCCCCTGGGAACCAGATCATTTGATGGAGAAGTGCTGTTCTGAAGGGGGCAGAGGACGAAGGGGGCATTGTCATTTTCATCTGTTATAAAAACTTGGACCACCGTTTCTGAGCTCAAGGGAGGTGAGCCCTTGTCTACAGCCCTCACCATCACCTGGAAATCCTGTATATCCTCATAATCTATAGATCGAATGGCATATAAATTCCCAGTTTCAGAGTTGGTGGAGATGTAAGATGATGCAGGCTCTTCCCTGATCTCTCCAAACAAAAGAGAGTAGGTTACTTTGCCATTCTGTTCTGTGTCCACATCCACAGCATGGACTGATCCAATGAGCAGTCCCGGAATGTTGTTTTCTCGTAAGTGCAAATTGTAGAAACCTCTTTCAAACTTTGGAGGGTTATCATTGATGTCTGAAAGTTGAATGCTAATAACTGTCATTGAAGTGAGTCTGGGAGAACCTTGGTCGGTGGCTGTGATGGTGATGTTATAATGTGACATTTGTTCTCTGTCCAATGGCTCTTGAGTCACAAGCTGGTAATAATTGTTCTCAGTCCGTTTTAATATAAAAGGCAGGTTTTTCTCAGTGTTGCAGTTAGTTCTGCCATTGTCTCCGGAGTCTTGATCTCTGATGCCAAAAAGTGCCACCAGTGTTTCCGGGGGAGAATTTTCTGGTAAAGGATTAGTGATGGATGATACAATTATTTCTGGAGCATTGTCATTCTCATCTTCGATGTCAACAAGAACTTTACAGTAAGCGAACAATCCTCCTCCATCTGTGGCTTTGATGCTGAATTCATAATTATGATTTTCTTCATAATCAATTTTCCCTACGAGCATAATTTCCCCAGTATGATTGTTTAACCTGAATGATCGGAGTACATCTGCTGGTGCTTGGCTAAAAGTGTAAATGATGTGAGCATTGGATCCAATGTCTTTGTCGGTGGCTTCAACTTTAGCAACCAATGAACCTGGATGACTATTTTCCATTAGCTGCACTTTATACACTGCTTGTTCAAATTGGGGCACGTTATCATTGGTATCTAGAATATCAATAATTATCTGTGCTGTGCCAGTTCTCCTTGGGATCCCTCCATCCACAGCTTCCAGAATGAGGATAAACTGAGGGATCACCTCGCGGTCTAATGGTTTTACCAAAAGCAGTTCTGCATATTTCCTACCATTGTTTTGACTTTGTATGTCCAGCTTAAAATATTCACTTGGGCTAAGTATGTAGTTCTGGATAGCATTTTTTCCTTTGTCTAAATCTTCGGCTGTCTCCAAGGGGAAACGTGTATTTATGGGAATCTGTTCAGGTATTTCAAAAAAGAATTGATTCTGAGGGAAAATAGGGGAATTATCATTGACATCTTCTACCTGAACTTCAATTTTGAAGAATTGAAGAGGATTTTCCAGCAAAATTTCAGAGAATAGAGTGCAAGGATCACTCAGACCACACAAAGCTTCACGGTCAATTTTATCCCTCAATATTATATTCCCAGAATGAGGATCCAGCTGGAAATCCTGCCTGGAGCTCTTAGAAATCAACTGTGCTCTGCGAGCAGAGAGCTCCTTCACATCCACTTTCAAATCTTTTAGCACATTTGCTACTATTGACCCAGCTTTCTTCTCCTCAGGCACTGAATAGCGGAATGGTTCACACAACATACCAGAGCTACACAGAGAAATAAAGAACAAGACCACTTGCCTGCTAGTACGAGATGCTTCCATTTTCTCAGCCTCTTTCAGGGAAGGTCATACATTCAATAAGATTCTTTGTAAAGCAACTGCTGTAATTTCCATTATAGTTGTGATCAGAATCCAGTGGGAGTTATTTTTTTGGTATCCACGTTAAAGTATTTTCTTCGGAAATTTCTCAAGATTTAATTGAAAGCTGTTGCCTTTTGTCCTGAGATTCCTTTGTCTAATGACTGGATCACTCTGAGGTAAACGAATCTCTCTTTTTACTGTTTGGTGCAATAGCACCACCTTGTGTTTAAAGTAAAATGTAGCACTGAATTTAGGAAACTCCTTTGAAAAGGGCATTTATTATAGTGTATAGAATAGTGTGTGCATCTTTTCAAAAGAACAAAGTGTTATACAATCTTGGTGTCTTTTGTAATATCTAAGTAATGTATTAATAGCTTTCAATCGAGAGAAAAAGATTTCTCCCAAAATATAAGAGCTATAATTTTTGATATCGTTGTGATATGAATGTTTGTATAAAGTACCATAAATACAAGGAATCAGAGGAATATTACTTGTGTGTTTTATTTTTACTTGCACCTTTTCTTGTCATACATTTATAATGACCATGTAGGTTATATTTGGATACAATCATGATTTTCACTTCCATTAATATCTAGATATTTCATATTTCCTTTCAGAAGGAAATTAAGCAGCCAGAAATTTAAATTAAAAAGATTCAATTTGCAGAAGTTGCCACTGCATTTCTTTCTTTCTTTTTTCTTATTACTTTCTAGAGGTTTTTACCTCTCTTGTCTGTCTAATATTTTGTTTTGGATTTTTTTTTTCATTTTTGTAACAAATTTGATGTAAACAGAAGGACAGAAATGAACAATTGACTATCATGTTAAACCATCTTGGAAGAGTGATGGGGACTGTATTCTTATATTTTATATCTAACATTTCAGAAATTTGCAATGTATCTTTGAAGTTAAGGTGTAGACAGACAACGACCTGTATCATTTTTGAATTTCCAGATGTTTTTATTTAATAGATTATCTAGCAAAGGTTTAAGGGCAACCACCTTAATATGTAATGTTGTATACCATTCATGGCTTAGAGTTGACTTAATCAGCTCCATGGAGTGTATGTTTTTTTAAAAATAATAATAAGCTGACTGTGTGATGAATTATAATAATAACAATTGCAAGGGGTAGTTTTCTTTGGAACAGCTTACATTGTGCAATGAAATTGTTAACACCATCAAACAACATCTGCCTTTTCCAGCTTCTTGGGGGGGGAGCACAATAGGTGAATAAATCCAGTCTGATAGTCTGATAGCTGATCGTGTAACCAACCATGATAATAATATCAAGAAAGGAATATTTCAAGGAGATCGTTCACTACCATGTTTCTTATTGCACTGATTCTCCTGTCAACTATAGTGAAAAGGTCAGACCATCATTATCAAGCATCCAAAATATCTGCCAGACTGTATCATTTCCTTTACATGGGTGATATGAAGTTGGATGGAAAAGCACTATCTGAAATAGAATCATTGTTCAATTCTGTCCATATATAAGATCAAGACATTGCAATGAAATTTGGGCTCAACCAATGTTCCACCCTCACCACCAACAGGAGAAAAATGGTGAAAACCATTTTAATTCCATAGGGAATTAAGGTGTCCTTTGGAAACTGCATCAGAGTCTGGACGAAGACTATCACTATCAATACCTGGGTATTCTTCAAGCTGAGAATCTTTCAAGCACACTGAAGTTAAGAAGAAGATCAGAAATGAATACATCAAGAAAGTGAAGAAGATTTTAAGTCAAAATTCAGTGTAGGAAATACCATCAAGGCAATTAACACTGCGGCAATCCCAATCATTAGATTCATAACACTTGGAATAGTGGATTCGACTCAAGCAGACCTTCCTAGCCTTGGCTAGGAAGACCAGAAAAATAATGACAATGAAGTAAGCCAGAATTAAGAAGACAGCAACAGACAGCCAATACCACTTCTGCAAAGAAGCTGAAGAAATAGTGGACCACCTAGTTATCTGCTTCAAGAATATCACACAGATTGATTACAAATAACGGCATGACAAAGTAACAACAACAAAAGCATGACAAAGTAACAACAACAGTGCATTGGAAGAGCTGCAAGAATACTGTTTGCCTGCAAGCAAGAACTGGTGGAATCATAAAAATGGAGAAAATAATAGAAAATGAAGAAGTCAAAGTGCCCTGAGATTTTAGAATTCAAATAGACAAGAACCTGCCACATAACATCTGAGACTTAATAATAGTTTTTAAGAAAGACAAAAAACAACAACTACACCAAGATAGTGGATATGGCAGTACTTGAAGACAAGAGAAAGACCTGGAGAAGATAACAAAATACAAAGGACTGCAAATAGGAATAGAACAACTGTGGCAAAAGAAAGCAAAGGTACCAATATAATAGATCCCTTGGTTGACAAAATGATAGTTCTATCAACATTTGCTCTGGGCTGTTAGAATTAACCAAAAGACTCAACACAAGCTGTAGAATAAAAGCTCACCAAGAAACACTTCTTCCCACCTCTCAGTCTAGGGAAAGTGTTGGACAGACTGTCAAGAACCACTTAGCAAGTGGTGATAAGGAAAACTACAGGAATGCAGCCGGAGACAGACCCTTTGTTTTCAGCTAAAGCTATCATTATTGACAGGATTAACACAAGAAAGCTAAAGCAATCAGTATTGAAAAGATTAAGACAATAGGCACATCCCTACTCCCTGACTTTACATCTCCCTCCCCTTCCAATGGCTAGGATTGACCACCTGCTCCCTGAATGACCACGCCCAAAGAAATTATCCCATCAAAAGGCACACCATCAGACCTTATTGAAATATCTGAATCACAAAAGCTGGAAAGAGTATAAAAACTCCAATAATTGCTTCACACATCAACTGGCTAGCTCGGAACTCAAAGTTGATGTCACTGGCTTCCTAAAATAAACTTCTTTCCAGCAGCTTGCTTCCTTGTCCATTTGCTCTCAAGCGCTGACAGCTTCATCCCAGCTCGAGGGAAAAATCTGGGTTTTTCTTCCACCAATTTAGCGACCACAAAGGGACTCCCAGCCAACCAAGCTATAGGAGGTACAGGGCCAATACTGTGGCCGTAACAGATCTCTTTTGTCTGTGGGTAAGCCACAGGGACACAGTGGTTCAGTGGCTAAGGTGCTGAACTTCTTGATCAAAAAGGTGACAGTTCGGCAGTTCGAATCCCTAGTGCCACGTAATGGAGTGAGCTCCCGTTACTTGTCCCAGCTTCTGCCAACCTACCAGTTTGAAAACACATAAAAAATACAAGTGTCAGGTTTCCAAAATATGCCCTAATTAATTTATGAGCCTCGAGCCAAGTTCAAAAGAAATCCAATCATTTATTAGGAACAACATCTCGGCAATACCCGTGTGGAGTCAGATCTAACCTCAGTATAATTATAGCTGAACTTTACCCCTGTTTCTCCCCTTCCCTCAGTCTCCATTCTCTTAAGGCCCCCAAGGTCCCTAGATGTCAAAGTCTTAACAATATTGGCTTCGGGGGGAGGAGCCTGCCGCCGTCGGGAGCTCAACGGAGCTCCTCTCAGGGTTCTGGTCTGTATATCTTATAAGATCTATAGATATCTCCCCTTTCTGGCAGAAAGGGGCAGGGAGAAGGTCAGTCGTTAGGATCTCTTTGTAATTCATAGCTTTTTTTTTTGCTGTGAATGGAGAAGAGGTTCAACATTAGCTGAACTTTTACTCCAGCCAGTTCTCCGCAGCTGCCTTTTTTGCAGCCCTAGGCAGATTGCCCCCCCCCCAGGACAAAGCTAAGCTATTTAAAAATTAATCCGGGCGGGGACCATTCCTGAGGAATTTCTTCTATTACTATCTAAAATACCAGCTTCAACTTTGCAAAAGGCTCCCTTTTCCAGCTGCGTCACAAGATGGCGATCTTACAGCTTTTGTGTTTGATGTGACGTACTTAGTCAGCCCTGCTCTCCTGAAGGCTTCTCCGTATTAACTGTTAAAAGATTAACTGAGGGGAGCAGAGACTTTGATTCTTGGCTTGCTTGATTGCTTGTCTTTTATTTTTATTCTGGAATGGCTCCCAAATCTAAGCAGAAGCGCTTCCTTAATAACATATCTCAAAAAACTGCTATGAAGCCGCTACCCTTGCCTCCTACGCCCTCCACTGGAGATTTGTTAACACAAGAATTTCTTCTCAAAACGCTTAATAATTTCAGACAGGAAATTAATCAACTGATATCGGATTTATATGATCAATTTGATGCTAAAATTGCTCAAGCAAAGGAGGATATGATCGGAGTAATGACAGTCATGACAGATTATATTGCTGAAACGGAGGATAAATTGGAACTTTTGGAAGAAACTAACTTTAATTTGACATCCAAAATTCAAACGTTACAACAGGAAATTGAAAATGCTCAAAAACAACTTGTCATGATAAATTATAATAAGACTGCCTTCGCAATAAGAGTTAGAGGACTGCGTGAAAACGAACAGGAGAATTTGAAACAGATCTTCTTTGAGGCTCTTAGCCGCTCGGTGGGAAGTCCGGGACTTAACTTTGATTGGCAGATTCAAAAAATTTACCGCCAGAATTCGTGGGTAGCAAAACAGCGACAGCTTCCGAGGGACATAATTATATACTTTACCACAAGGGAATCCAGAAATGTGATAATACAGAGGCTTTACAACAAGAGGTTGAGAATTGATGGACAGGACTTGATTGTTTTTAAAGAGATACCATCTCAAATATTAAGAGCAAGGAGAGATTACATTTTCTTAACTGAAGAACTCAGAAATTCTCAGATTCCATACAAATGGGAAGTCCCAGCTGGCATTACAGTTACATTTGGTAATCAAAAACACCGCATTAATTCTGTCTGTGAAGCCCGAGAATTTTATTACAAGACCCTGAAGGCGGGACTTCCTGATTCATCCGGACCTGGAGAGAGACAAGGAGAAGGAGAAGACATGCAGCGAGACACGTGGCTACAAGGCGGAGGGTGTTGCTTTCCTCTTCCGGAAGGGCAGAAGAGTAAAGAATAAAGACTTAGCGATGTTCTTAAAACTTTATGATTTCTGCCTGGGATAAAATGGAAAAGTTGTATATCGATGATGAGACATGGAGACTGAAAGAAGTGTTGTTGATTGTGGACACATATTGTATATAAGATTTGTTTGAACTCTAACTCAAATTGCGCATGAATTATTTTCCTAGGCGAGGAGAGCGGAGATTGCGATCTTTTTGAGTTGTGGTCTGGGACGAACGGAGTTGGGAGGCGCGTGGGAGAGGGAAGGGTAGCGAAAGCTTAACTAGACTAATTGGGGCTAGAATGCAAGCTGATGTTTGTATGAGTTGTTATTTCAATATAAGGTTAAGAAAGATTAGTCAGAGAGTCTCCAGGAAGGTGGAGTAAATATGTGAGGAGCAATGGACGCGGATAAAATATATATGTGGATATGGATAAAGGCAGGGTGGAAGGTAAAAAATTTACATGTGGATGTGGGTAAGGATAGAATGGGAGGTGTTGGAAATGAAAAATGAAAGAAGTACTTGAGTTTAATGGTTTTATAGAAAGGTTTGGATATTCGGATAAAAAAGAGATAAATTAAAGGTCTGAATAGATAGATAAAGCAATGAGACTTTTAGTTGGGGAATCCTAATTGATTAACTTACCTGGCTCTAATACAGTTTGAAACCCTGCAAGTAGTAAAATAACCGAAATTTGGAATGAGCTACATTGTTTAAGATTTACAGATGATGGGAAGCTGTGTTAATGTAGTGGGTTTATTGATCTTTCTTGTTTTTCTTTTTGTGTGTGTGTTTTTTTCTTTTCTATTTTTTTTTACTATTCCTTTTTTTTTTGTTTTTCTTTTATTTTTTTTTTAACTTTAAAGTTAGCTGGCTTTATTATACTCAAGTGCTTGTTAAAGAACTATGCCGGGTATGGGACCTGGGAAGCCGTAAGGGGGTTAGGGAGGGGGGATTATAGGGGGGAGGGGGGAGGGTGGAATTACAGTTTCAATTTTTAGAACAATAAGAATTCACTTGTATACTGCGGCTCGTTTTCCTTTTTTTTTCTTTTTCTCTTTTATTTTCTAAAAAAACTGAATAGATTAATTGTAGGGATACACCAAAGTGAGGAGAAGAGGGAAAGAAGAGGGAGAAGTAAAGAGGGAGTGAGAGGGGAATGTAAGGAGGGTGAGATGGAGGGAGGGGGAGATGTCTGAGGGGGAAGGGAAGTAGAAGAGGGGAATGCTGGAGGGGAGAAATGAAAGTTGGAGGGGGAGAAGAAAGGGTGTATGGGGGATTGAAGTGTCATGTTGGGGTTTTGTTTTTTTTTATGGTGGATTTTTTCCTTTTTTTTTTTGTTTTTTGTTACGCACAGTATATAAGTGATTGTATAAAATGAAAATGAAAATGAAATAAATAAAATGTAATTTGAAAAGTCTTAACAATATTCAATTGACCTGCAATCTCACCGAGACCATTCTCTTAAAGCTCTCCCCGGGATGGTTCCTACTGTGTGGGTTAAAAGCTTATTTTTAAGCTTCAAGCATTAATCCCCAATTGCAATTCAAAGGTCTCCCTACCATCAAAAAACTGAATATGTAGCATTGGCTGTTTCGCTAGTGGGAGTGCCAGGTTTGAAGTACATAACGCTATAGGACTTGAACACCCAGGCTTTAAGAGTTTAAATTCCACCTCCCATTCCCTATCCACTCTGACAGAGAGCTAAGGCAGGTCAGAGAAGCCACCCTGGAAAATCAAGCAGCCATTGATTATTACGACACAATCATGACTGTGAAGAATTTTGTAGATTTTGTTGTTTTAATTTGACCAAAGACTCAGAATAAATAGAGGAAGATATCCAAGACCTAAAACAGCTGGAATGAAACACTGGATACAACAAATCCTCCCTGGCTCTTCTGCTAGTTGCCAGGCGCATATTGGCTAAAGTTCCATCACAGTGGGATTACTCCTTTGCTGTCTTTCCCAATGTATTCCCCCATGCCTAAAGACTTGTCCTTTTTTTCCATTCAAAGCACAATAAAAGGAGAAACCAGGTCTCAAAAGTGATGAGCCAAACTGATCATGAATACGAGATTTATATGGACCAAAACTCAGGTTGTACAGAGAGCTAAAATTAGGAAATGTTATCCCTTGTACAAGACAAGGGGGTGTTAGAATTAATCAAAAGACTCTGATAGAAAATAGAGTTATTTTCTCTTTAAGCCAAATAATGAGTAAAAACAAAAGCTGCAGAATAAAAGCTCACCAGGAAAAACTTCTTCCCACCTCTCAGTCTAGGGAAAGTCCTGGGCAGACTGTCAAGAACCACTTACCAAGAGGATACATTGTGGTAATAAGAAAAACCACAGGAATGCAGCCGGAGAGAGACCCTTTGATTTCAGCTGGATTAAGACCATAGCGACATTCAAACGCACTGGCTTTACATCTCCACCCCCAACATGACTGCAGAGAGGCTGGGGGAATACATGCGGCTGGGTAAGGTTTACCTGAGCAGTTTGCAACCCTGCCTGCCAGGTTCCTCATTGAAACTGTTTGTGGGAAACCTGTGCCAAAGGTTGCAGATTGTGGCCACATGATCATGTGATGCAGGGCCATCCTACGTGTGATCTGGCTGCCGAGTGCCCACATCGCAATCAAATGACTGGGACAGGTGGAACTTCTAGGATTGGCCGTAACGACCACTCACCGCATTATAATATAAATCTTTGCTAAAGGAATAGCTGTTAGCCAAGGATTACCTATAAAAGAATTGTGATCTATCTTCTCAACTAAAATTAAAGTAAAATTACCTGTTTCATAAATAAATAAATAAATAAATAAATAAATAAATAAATAAATAAATAAATAAATAAATAAATAAATAAATAAATAAGCATTTAGTTCAAGAATAACTGATAGAGCAAAAGGAATAGAGGGAGAATGAATAGGAAGAGGCTGAATTAATTGCATGTTTTTCCTCACCTCTTTCTCTGCGCCATTTACTGCAACCTGCTCAGACGTATCTTGGATGCCTGCAGAAATATTACTGTTCCCTGGGACATTAGCATCTCCCACCGAAAAGACAGGAAAGAGAGGCCTGAGAAATCGGAACTCGCTACTTAAGGATCCACCAGTCAAACAAACATCATAACGGTAAGTCCTGGAAAGCGACCCATTCTGTGAATCAGCACAATTCCCTGGAGTATCAGAACCGGCAGGTGGGAAGTGAGGAACAGCCGTAGTAAAATGGCTTTGTGGGGCCTTCTTGAAGACTTTGACCACAATAAACACAACAATGCAGACCAGGAACACAAAGGAGACTGCAGCCAAGCAGATCACCAGATACTTGGTCAAGGTTTTATCTTCTTCCGGTTCTTGCACACTGACATCCACCCTCCTCAGGAAGGGATCCGAAAAGCCATCCACAAGAAGAACATTAAGCAACGCCGTGCTGGTCTGTGGAGGAAGGCCGTTGTCTCTGACCAGTATCACCAGCCTCTGCTTACTTGTGTCTCGCTCATTCAGGACTCTCCTGGTTTTCACTTCCCCATTCTGCGCTCCTATGCTGAAAAGGGCTGGGTCTGTGGCCTTCAGCAATTCATAGGAAAGCCAAGAGTTTTGGCCAGAATCTGCATCCACTGCAACCACCTTGGTGACCAGATAGCCGGCCTCGGCTGACTTGGGAAGCAGCTCATTGCATGAGGATGTGTTGTTCTGGAGGGGATACAGGAAGAAGGGAGCGTTGTCATTCTCATCTATGATGTGGATTCGGACAATCACTTCTGAGCTCAGGGAAGGAGAACCACCATCAGATGCCCTCACAGTAACTCTGAAGCCTCTTATCTGCTCATAGTCCAGGGATCGGAGGGCATACATGTTTCCAGTTTCAGAGTTGATTGAGATGTAAGAAGTCACAATGCCATCACCCTTCCCAGGCAGAACTAAGTAATTCACTTTAGCATTCAGTGTTGTGTCTAGATCCAGAGCATGGACTGAGCCAATGAGCAAGCCTGGAATATTATTCTCCCTGATTTGCATGTCATATGAAGACTTTTCAAAAAGGGGAGGGTTATCATTGACATCGGAGATCTGAACATTAATCAATCTTGTTGAAGTGAGCCTAGGAGCTCCCCAGTCAATGGCAGTGATGGTGATGTTGTATTCAGTGACCGTCTCTCTGTCTAGGGGACTTTGGAGCACAAGCTGATAAAAGTTGTTTGTGGTGGCTTTCAGCACAAAAGGGAGATTCATCTGCACGGAGCACATCGTTTTACTGTTGTCTCCGGAGTCTTGGTCTCTCACACTTAAGAGGGCCACCATTGTGTCCAGAGGAGAGTCCTCCTTTAAAGTGCTGATCAGAGACATGATGGACACTTCTGGGGGATTGTCATTCTCATCTTCAACTTCTATCAGTACATCGCACTGACCTGGAAGACCCCCTCCATCTGTTGCTCTGATGCTCATGCTGTAGCTCTTTTCTTTTTCATAATCAATGTCTCCCCAAACAGTTATTTCACCAGTAATTTCATTTAAATGAAACAAATTGTTTATTCTTTCAGGCACCTGATGGAAGAAGTAGAGGATTTGCGCATTTGAACCCAAATCCAGATCTGTAGCTTCCACCTTAATCACAGGAGTGCCCTTAGGGAGATTTTCCTTTATTCTTGCCTTATATTCAGACTTACTAAACAGAGGAAAGTTATCATTATTATCAAGAACATTAATATTAATTTGAACTGTGCCGGTTTTCTTTGGAACTCCTCCATCAATAGCCATTAGAATCAATTCAAGGTGTGGCATCCTCTCCCTATCTAATGTTTTCTTCAAAACAAGGTATATATTGTCTTTTCTATCTTCATTCCTTTGTACTTCAAGCTGAAAATGCTCATTGGGACTGAGAATGTAATTTTGGATGCTATTATTTCCCAAGTCATCATCCTGAGCTAATTCTAAGGGAAATATCATATTTATTGGAATATTTTCAGGAATGTCCACCTTAACTTCATTTTTCCAAAATTTGGGTGCATTGTCATTCACATCTTCTATCTTGATTTCAATATTAAAGATATCTAGGGGTTTTTCCAAAACAAGCTGAGAAAGAAGTAGACAAGGAACATTCTGGCCACATAAAGCTTCTCTGTCTATTTTATCATTAGTCAACAGATTCCCAGTTTGAATATCAAGGTGGAAATATTCCTGAGTGCCCTCAGCAACTAAATATGCTTTGCGTGTGGTAAGCTCCCCTGTTTTCAGTTTCAATTCCTTCAGCACATTAGCCACCAAAAAACCCTTTTTCTTTTCTTCAGGGACAGAAAAGCGAATTGAAGCACACATTACTCTAAGGAATGAGAAAGAGAGAAGGACATACAGACCTTGCCTTTTCCAAAAGCAATTCTCCATGATTCCAGTCTCTTCCTTGTAGACTCAAATTCTGCCCCAAAATTCAGTCTTTCTTTCCTTCCTTTATGATGAATGATGAATAGGTTGAAATCGTATTTAATTGTTCAGTTTTTTGCCATCTTATAATCTACATGTGTTTCACGATAAAAGAATCACATCCCTTCCTTTTTCAATTTTTTTAACCAGGTTTCTTCTCCCAATGTTGATCAAGAGGCAGAACAGACTAATTTTCTTTGTCAATATCGCCACCATGTGGCCAACCAGGCAAAAATGTATTTTAACTTGGTCAATTGCTTTGCGGTTGTGACTTCCCAACTTAGTGTCCCAGAAAAGCAATTCTTTTGTTGCTTTATTTACTGCAATTGGGCCATCTTGGACATAAATACACTGTAAGCTTTACAAGTACATATATTAATATAGCTATGCATAGTGAAGTCATATACCAAGAAGAAATCTCAAAATGCATCTCAACGCAGACACTTGCAACAGCTTTAATCTTAATAATCCAGTTTTTTTCTGCTCTTTTGTAGTGCAAAAGAAATTCTAAACTTTAACTTTACTATCGTGACTAAAACAGCTGAGAAATTCGTCTTGGATGAGTTGGAATATTTTTACAAAAATATTTATCTAACTTATATTTATATAGTTAATTACTATTTTTTCTTTTAGCTAATTAAGTTTCCTTAGCTAGCTGAGGACTTTCCATAGCAATGAGAAGGAGGGAGGAGGAGATTCAGGGTTCTGTTTTTTCATCATTCCCTTTACTCCCTCAGTTGACCTTCCTTCTTCTCTGAAGTAGCCCATTTACTGTGAGATTAGCCACTAAGGATGTAAAATATTAGTTTATTTGAGAATGACCCAGCACATATTGAAAGAACTGAGCAGGATTCATAATAGAGAAAAAACTTCTTTATCTACAAAATGTAAAAACATGATACAAACAACACCCAAGCATCTCTTGCAAAGTGGTAGAGAGAAGAATGGACTCTGAACACAGAACAGCCGGCTCACATGGCTCTCACAGCAAATCCTGTGTCTCAGTGAAAAAACAGTTCCCTTTGGCTGGATCGTTGCCATGGCTATTCCACTTCATAAATTCTTTATAAACTGACACTCCTCCCTTTATGACTGGAATAGCCATAAAACCAAATAATTTAATATTCTTCCCAATGTGCGCTCCACCGAATGACTTGTCATTACATCTGCTAGATTGTCTTCTGAAGAACAGTGAAGTAAGCGGATTAGTTTATTTTTGATAACTTCTCTGACATTACAACGTTTATTGTCCACATACTTGCTTCTATTTTTCATTGTCACCTGTTGCCATTTTAATGCAAGCAGCATTGTCTTCAAACACTGTTACATCTTCATTAACTTCTATGTTTAAATCGTTTAACATATATACATACCAAGTTACTTCTGAACAAATTTCACATAGAGCAATAAATTCTGCCTCGGCAGTAGAAATGGCTACAGTAGTTTGTTTTCTGGACATCCGTCTAATTAAAGCCTCTCCAAATAATATTACAATCCCAGAATTGGATTTTCTGGTTTGCACATCATTGGCATAATCACTGTCAACATAAATCTTTAACTTTAAATCTGTATTTGAAGACCTAAATTTACAGTTCTATTCAAATACCTGAGAATTCTTTTTAAACCCATCTAATGCAACTGTGTTGGTGCAGCAGTAAAGCGACTTAAGATGCTTACTGCATAAACTATGTTTGGTCTGGATCATTGTGACAGATATAACAAGCTCCCTATTTCTGACTGATATATTTCTTGATCACAGGCTTCCCTTTTATCCTCACCCAAATAATTGTGAAAATGTGTGGTCATACGTGTTGGAGCAGAATTACAACCCCTCATGTTGTATCTCTCCAACAGCGGTTCAATTCTCCTTCTTTGACTGAGAACATGACCACCTTTCTCCGTTTTTTTGTATCTCTACACCAAGATAGTTTTGTATTTCACCCAAATTTTTCAATTCAAACTTTTTCCCAACTGATTAGCAAATTTCTTCATCTGTATCAGATCTTTTGCAATGAAGCAAAAGGAATCCCCGCCATGTAACCTTGCGGTATACAGTTGCAAGAAAATGTATGTGAACCCCTTGGGATTACATGGAGTTGTGCATGAATTGATCATAAAATCTGCTCTCAACTTCATCTATGTCACAACAATAGACAAACACAGTCTGCTGAAAATAATACTACACAAACATTAGATGTTCCCATGGTTTAATTGAACATAACATGTAAACATTCACAGTGCAGGGAGGAAAAATTATGTGAACCATTGGACTTAATAACTGGTTGACCCTTCTTTGGCAGCAATAACCTCAACCAAACGTTTCCTGTAGTTGCAGATCAGACCTGCACAACGATCTGGAGTAATTTTGGACCACTCCTCTTCACAAAACTGTTTCCGTGAAGCAATATTCTTGGGATGCCCGATGTGAATCGCTCTCTTAAGGTCATGCCACAGCATTTCAATCGGGTTGAGGTCAGGACTCTGACTGGGCCACTCCAGAGGCGTATTCTGTGCTGTTGAAGCCATTTTTTGTTGAATTACTTGTATGCTTTGAGTCATTGTCCTGTTGCATCACCCAACCTCTGCGGAGCTTCAGTTGGAGGACAGATGGTCATAAGTTTTCCTGCAAAATGTCTTGATAAACCCTGCAATTCATTTTCCCATCAATGACAACAATCCGTCCAGGCCCTGAGGCAGGAAAGCAGCCCCAAACCATGATGCTCCCTCCGCCATGTTTTACAGTGGGGATGAGATTTTGATGTTGGTGTACTGTGCCTTTTTTTTCTCCACACATAGTGTTGTGTGTTTTTCCCAAACAACTCAATTTTGGTTTCGTCTGTCCACAGTATATTTTGCCAGTAGTGCTGTGGAACATCCAGGTGCTCTTTTGCAAACTTCAAACGTGCTGTAATATATATTTTTTTGGACAGCAATGGCTTCCTCCGTGGTGTCCTCCCTTATATTCCATTCTTGTTTAATGTTATCCTTACTGTAAATGTGTCAACAAAAATGTTAGCATGTGCCAGAGGTTTCTGTAGGTCTTTAGTTGACACTCTAGGATTCTTCTTTACCTCATGAAGCATTCTGCGCTGTGCTCTTGCAGTCATTTTTACAGGACGACCATACCTAGGGAGAGTAGCAACAGTGCTAAACTATCTCCATTTGTAGACAGTCTGTCTTACCGTGGACACATGAACATCAAGGCTTTGGGGGATACTTTTGTAACCCTTTCCAGCTTCATGCAAGTCAACAATTCTTGATCGTAGGTCTCCTGAGAACTCTTTTCTGCGAGGCATGGTTCACATCAGACAGTGCTTCTTGAAACCAGTAAATGCAAAACAGGTGTGTGTTTTTAAAGGCAGGACAGCTGTCAGCAACACATCCAATATCATCACACTGATTGGAGTCAAGGTTGGCTCACTCCTGGCTTAGCTCTTGGAGAAGTCATTAGGCTAGGGGCTCACATACTTTTTCCTCCCTGCACTGTGAATGTTTACATGTTATGTTCAATTAGACCACGGCAACATCTAATGTTTGTGTAGTCTTAGTTTCAGCAGGCTTTGTTTTTCTATTCTTGTGAATTAGATGAAGTTGAGAGCACATTTTATGACCAATTCATACAAAACTCCACGTAATCCCAAGGGGTTCACATACTTTTTCTTGCAACTGTATATGCAACCATCAGTCTTGAAACTCTTGAACCCAAGACCCTTCAATGCCATGTTGATGTACCAGTTCTGGATGACTGCTTCAGCCCATAAATGGCCTTGTTCAGTTTATACACAGTGTCAGCCCTTTTTTTACTTTCGTACCTTGGTGCTTGAACCATATAAACTTCTTCCTCTAATTCTGCATTGAGGAATGCTGTGGTTATATCAAAGTGCTAAATTTTATGGCTGCTGCCAAAGCTAGTGCCAACTTTTCACTTTTTACAATTGGTGCAAACACCTCATCATAGTGCTCATTTTTCTTTTGCAAAAAACCTTTTGCCACTAAACTTGCCTTATATTGGACTTCATTGTTGGGTAATAGTTTATTTTTGTATACTCATTTACATCCTTCAGCTTTGTAACCTTTTGGCAAAGTCATAGATGTGAACACTTTATGTTCATTCATGGATTTCATTTCTTTGTCCACAGCTTCTTTCCACTTCACTTGCTCAACTTTGAGTAGTGCCAATACTTCCTGACAGTTTCTTGGCTCATATCACACATTACACACTTTTATTTTACTAGCAGAATACCTGTAAGTGGAATCCCTTTGTTCCATCGCTCTGACCTGTGTGGCGTTGACTATTCTTATGTGTCAACTCTTTATTGTTTCATATCAGAGTCATTATCTTCTTTTTCTTGTCCTTTTTCAGCTTCTCCTCCCTGAATGCTGACACTGTCACTAAGTGATTCACCATCACTAAGTGGATCATCCCTAAAATTGGCATCAATTCTGCCCCAATTTTGCTCTGCAAAGCCAGCAGACCTGGAAATTACTATCCTTCTGCTCCCATTGCTAAAGCGATAGCCCTTTGAGCCAGGCTCATAGCCCATAAACCTGAGCTTTCTAGCTTTTCGTTGTCTCTTTCTCCCAATTGCCTTTGGAATATGCTTCCAAACACCCTTAAATGTGCCCGAGATGGCTTTCTCCCATAGCACAGCATATGGAATATCATTAATAGATCAAATAATTAGCAGTCAACATGGCTTCACCCCAATACAACCTGCTCAAGCCAGAATCCTTCAGCAATGAATCTTTCATTGTTTGTAAGACCCCATTCCTTCTTTCAGCTACGCCATTCTCAGCTGCTGTCTATGGAGTAGTGTGTCTATATCTTCTTCCTAACTGCCCCAAACACTGTTGAAAACTTGCTCACATGAATTCTGGGACATGGGACATCCTTCAGGCCCAAAGAATTGCCCATGCCACCACATGATACACCAGCTGCAGCTTCCATATTGGAAAACCTTATAAATTGTTTCCTTCCGTGAGAATTGTATGATTTTCCTTTAGGCAGTGTATTTTATATTTTATATTAATGTATTTTATAGCTTCTCACTTACAGATTAGATTTGCTGCAATTACCACAGAGGACAAATACTCATATAGGAACTAAAACATATGTTAAACCAATACAAATTTCTCAGTATATTATCCTAAACCAGTGGTGGCTAATCTTTTTGTTGTTGCATGCCGAAAGTATGTGCATGTGTGCATGCCAGCAGTTTCATATGCTGGAACCCATAATGCAATGTGCAGCCCCTATGCATGCACGCAGCCCCCCCACACACACCCTGTGTGTGCATATGCCTCCCATTTTGGACCAACCTTTGCTGGCACAAATGGCCTGATTTGCAGAGGCAGCAGTGGTTCCTCCTCCTCCTGCCAGCCTCTCGCTCTGGGCAGCATCCCACCAGCCAGCCATGCCAGTGGGCAGGACCACAAAGGAGCAAACCACACAGCCTGCTGCTGCTGGAATGCTTCCCTTGGAGCAAGGGCCCACACTCAGAGGAAAACAGAGCAGCTGGCCGAGAATCAGAAAGGTGGCCCACTTCCCTTTGTATCTCATGCAGTGGCAGGAAGCCGGGCATTTCCGGAGCTCTTGAAGAGACCCAGCAGTTTTTGCCGTTCTTGAGCAGGGCCAAGTAATGGTGTGGTGGCTTGCAATCTTGGAGCGCTGCAGCTTAAGCCAAACTCGATCTTGTCCACACCAAACACACAGTACCACAACACGCACCCTAGTTTGCAAATGCGGCCCTTGAAAGTGCCCGAAATTTGCCATGCTGGATGCTGCCCTGAAAAAGCTGGCAGGAAGAGGAGAAGCCAGTCACTCGCTCCTGCCTCCCTCCCCACCCTGCTGCCCCATGAGCTTGAGCCAGCTGGTTGCTCCTGCCTTTCCCCTTGCAGCTACAGCCACTGCTGCTCCTCTGTGGCCTCACTTCCTCCCCCCCAAACCACTTCAGACTCATTCCAAATTAGGCGTAGGGAGGGGGATGGTAAAGAAGAGGTGATGGCCAGACACACAAGGATTCCCAGCCCTTCTTTTTCTCCCTCTGGCATTGAACCCGACCAACTTGCTTCCCCCAACCACGCGTGTTTACCCTGTTTATTATCATTTAGTTGCCGCTCGAATGTGTTGAAGTCCAACATGGCTAAGGGAAGGAGCAGCAGGAGGGGGAGCGGCTGCCCAGCCAGCATATGCTGCCCTGCTCCCCCGATCACCTGAGCCGGCCAGTCATTCCGTCCCTTTCCATTGCAGCTGCTGCTGCTCTTCTGGGATGGGGGAGCTGCACAGGAGCAACACTGGAGACAGTGCGCCAGCCGGCCATTGTGACAACTGGTCTTCGCACACATGTGTGCCAGAAACCAGGAGACCGTGGCCAATGTGCATGCAGGTGCTGGAAACAGAAAGATCTTCCTGGAGTGTGCATGTGCAATGGGTGGCTGCTTTTCTGGTTTCCAGCACGTGTGTCATAGGTTCTCCATCACGGCCCTAAATGAACTAGTTTTCTGGAATTTCACAGCAAAGTACATTAATAGACAATCTTTTGTTTTTAGAAATTAATAATTTCTGAGTTACTCAAACCATGTAGATTTACAATGTAATTATATTAATTATTCTCACCTGGGATATATGCTCTCTTTCCTCCGATTGATTAGGAAGATCCTGGCAATCATTACGAATCTGTGGATTCAGCAGAGTTTTTTGATGCTCCATAGTAAAAACAGGAAAGAAAGGCCTAAGGAATTTAAACTCACTGCTCAGAGACCCATCAGCTAAGCACAATTCATAGCTGTAGGCCTGGGAAGATGCCCCAGTATTAGGATCCACACACTTGTCTTGCAAATTTGGTCCCCCAGGGAAATTCCCTGTGGAATGAGAACTTCCTATGAACTTCCTTCGCTTCTGAAACTTGGTTGCAATAAACACAGTGACAGAAAGCAGAAAAATGGATGAGATGGCAACCAAGCAGATAATCAAATATAGTGTTAGAGTATGATCTCCCTCCTGTGGGACTTCATCCTTAGGATTATCCATAATTTTCATGTAAGGATCAGAGAAGCCGTCCACTAGAAGAATCCTTAGGGTCGCAGAGGCAGACTGAGGAGGATGCCCATTATCCCTAACTACCACAATAAGAGTGTGTTTGAAACTGTCTCGGATGTTCACCGGTCTCATGGTTTTCACCTCCCCATTCTGAGTCCCAACAGAGAAAAGACTCGGATCTGTAGCCTTCAGCAACTGATAGGAAAGCCAAGAATTCTGCCCTGAATCTCTGTCCACTGCCACCACTTTGGTGACTAGGTAGCCTGTCTCTGCTCCCCTGGGAACCAGATCATTTGATGCAGAAGTGCTGTTCTGAAGGGGGCAGAGGATGAAGGGGGCATTGTCATTTTCATCTATGATAAGAACTCGGACCACTGTTTCTGAGCTCAAGGGAGGTGAGCCCTTGTCTACAGCCCTCACCGTCACCTGGAAATCCTGTATATCCTCATAATCTATAGATCGAATGGCATACAAGTTCCCAGTTTCAGAGTTGATGGAGATGTAAGATGATGCAGGCTCTTCCCTGATCTCTCCAAACAAAAGAGAGTAGGTTACTTTGCCATTCTGTTCTGTGTCCACATCCACAGCATGGACTGATCCAATGAGCAGTCCCGGAATGTTGTTTTCTTGTAAGTGCAAATTGTAGAAACCTCTTTCAAACTTTGGAGGGTTATCATTGACGTCTGAAAGTTGAATGCTAATAACTGTCATTGAAGTGAGTCTGGGAGAACCTTGGTCGGTGGCTGTGATGGTGATGTTATAATGTGACATTTGTTCTCTGTCCAATGGCTGTTGAGTCACAAGCTGGTAATAATTGTTCTCAGTCAGTTTTAATATAAAAGGCAGGTTTTTCTCAGTGTTGCAGTTAGTTCTGCCATTGTCTCCGGAGTCTTGATCTCTGATGCCAAAAAGTGCCACCAGTGTTTCCGGGGGAGAATTTTCTGGTAAAGGATTAGTGATGGATGATACAATTATTTCTGGAGCATTGTCATTCTCATCTTCGATGTCAACAAGAACTTTACAGTAAGCGGACAATCCTCCTCCATCTGTGGCTTTGATCCTGAGTTGATATTTACTGTTTATTTCATAATCAATTTTCCCTACGAGCATAATTTCCCCAGTATGATTGTTTAACCTGAATGATCGGAGTACATCTGCTGGTGCTTGGCTAAAAGTGTAAATGATGTGAGCGTTGGATCCAATGTCTTTGTCGGTGGCTTCAACTTTAGCAACCAATGAACCTGGATGACTATTTTCCATTAGCTGCACTTTATACACTGCTTGTTCAAATTGGGGCACATTATCATTGATATCTAGAATATCAATAATTATCTGTGCTGTGCCAGTTCTCCTTGGGATCCCTCCATCCACAGCTTCCAGGGTGAGGATAAACTGAGGGATCACCTCGCGGTCTAATGGTTTTGCCAAAAGCAGTTCTGCATATTTGCTGCCATCATTTTGATTTTGTACATCCAGCTTAAAATATTCGCTTGGGCTAAGTATGTAGTTCTGGATAGCATTTTTTCCTTTGTCTAAATCTTCGGCTGTCTCCAAGGGGAAACGTGTATTTATGGGAGTCTGTTCAGGTATTTCAAAAAGGAATTGATTCTGAGGGAAAATAGGGGAATTATCATTGACATCTTCTACCTGAACTTCAATTTTGAAGAATTGAAGAGGATTTTCCAGCAAAATTTCAGAGAATAGAGTGCAAGGATCACTCAGACCACACAAAGCTTCACGGTCAATTTTATCCCTCAATATTATATTCCCAGAATGAGGATCCAGCTGGAAATCCTGCCTGGAGCTCTTAGAAATCAACTGTGCTCTGCGAGCAGAGAGCTCCTTCACATCCACTTTCAAATCTTTTAGCACATTTGCTACTATTGACCCAGCTTTCTTCTCCTCAGGCACTGAATAGCGGAATGGTTCACACAACATACCAGAGCTACACAGAGAAATAAAGAACAAGACCACTTGCCTGCTAGTACGAGATGCTTCCATTTTCTCAGCCTCTTTCAGGGAAGGTCATACATTCAATAAGATTCTTTGTAAAGCAACTGCTGTAATTTCCATTATAGTTGTGATCAGAATCCAGTGGGAGTTATTTTTTTGGTATCCACACTAGAGTATTTTCTTCGGAAATTTCTCAAGATTTAATTGAAAGCTGTTGCCTTTTGTCCTGAGATTCCTTTGTCTAATGACTGGATCACTCTGAGGTAAACGAATCTCTCTTTTTACTGTTTGGTGCAATAGCACCACCTTGTGTTTAAAGTAAAATATAGCACTGAATTTAGGAAACTCCTTTGAAAAGGGCATTTATTGTAGTGTATAGAATAGTGTGTGCATCTTTTCAAAAGAACAAAATGTTATACAATCCTGGTGTCTTTTGTCATATCAAAAAATATATATTAATAGCTTTCAATCTAGAGAAAAAGATTTCTCCCAAAATATAAGAGCTATAATTTTTGATATGGTTGTGATATGAATATATGTATAAAGTACCATAAATACAAGGAATCAGAGGAATATAATTTTTGTGTTTTATTTTTATTTGCACCTTTTCTTGTCGTACATTTATAATGACCATGTAGGTTATATTTGGATACAATCATGATTTTCACTTCCATTAATATCTAGATATTTCATATTTCCTTTCAGAAGGAAATTAAGCAGCCAGAAATTTAAATTAAAAAGTCTCAATTTGCAGAAGTTGCCACTGCATTTCTTTCTTTCTTTTTTTCTTATTACTTTCTAGAGGTTTTTACCTCTCTTGTCTATCTAATATTTTGTTTTGGATTTTTTTTTTCATTTTTGTAATAAATTTGATGTAAACAGAAGGACAGAAATGAACAATTGACTATCATGTTAAACCATCTTGGAAGAGTGATGGAGACTGTATTCTTATATTTTATATCTAAAATTTCAGAAATTTGTATCTTTGAAGCTAAGGTGTAGACAGACAACGACCTGTATCATTTTTGAATTTCCAGAGGTATTTATTTAATAAATTATTTAGCAAATGTTTTAGGGCAACCACCTTAATATGTAATGTTGTATATCTTTCATGGCTTAGAGTTGACTTAATCAGTTCCATGGATTGTAGGTTTTTTTTATAATAATAAGCTGACTGTGTGATGAATTATAATAATAACAATTGCAAGGGGTAATTTTCTTTGAAACAGCTTACATTGTGCAATGAAATTGTTAACACCATCAAACAACATCTGCCTATTCCAGCTTCTTGGGGGGGGGGCACAATAGGTGAATAAATCCAGTCTGATAGCCTGATAGCTGATCGTGCAACCAACCATGATAATAATATCAAGAAAGGAATATTTCAAGGCGATCGTTCACTACCATGTTTCTTATTGCACTGATTCTCCTGTCAACCATAGTGAAAAGATCAGACCATCATTATCAAACATCCAAAATATCTGCCAGACTATCTCATTTCCTTTAAATGGTTGATATGAAGTTGGATGGAAAAGCACTATCTGAAATAGAATCATTGTTCAATTCTGTCCATATATAAGATCAAGATATTGCAATGAAATTTGGGCTCAACCAATGTTCCACCCTCACCACCAACAGGAGAAAAATGGTGAAAACCATTTTAATTCCATAGGGAATTAAGGTGTCCTTTGGAAACTGCATCAGAGTCTGGACGAAGACTATCACTATCAATACCTGGGTATTCTTCAAGCTGAGAATCTTTCAAGCACACTGAAGTTAAGAAGAAGATCAGAAATGAATACATCAAGAAAGTGAAGAAGATTTTAAGTCAAAATTCAGTGTAGGAAATACCATCAAGGCAACACTGCGGCAATCCCAATCATTAGATTCACAACACTTGGAATAGTGGATTCAACTCAAGCAATCATAAAATAGTTGGAGCATCACTTGAAAACCATGGGCATTGAAAAAATTACCATCAGTCAAAGCAGCTGTAAGGATGGTCTCTCCTTCTAGTTTAAGAAAAAGAAGACTCTTAAAATGAAGTATTTCAAAAGGAAGCTTTTATTAAGCAGAAGTGAAAACATTCAGTTCAAAGCAATCTCTGAATTCTCTGAGCAAATATTTAAAAAATCATAAATTTATCCTCAATTATGGGCAGGAATTGAATCTCGGCCCCTTGTTCATTTAAAAAAAATACTCTCTGACACTGAACTGTTCTGGTCCTTCTCTAACCTGATACTAACCATGTGCACTTAGAAACTTATATGCTATTTTCTCCAAATCCAGGCTGTCAGTGTGGAAGTTTGATTAAACTTCTACGGGAGTAGAGCATAGAGATACAAAAGCTGTGCCTTTCAAGATGGTATCAGAGGTGGTAATTAGCTGGTTTGAACTGGTTTTGGTGAACCGGTAGCAGAAATTTTGAGTAGTTTGGAGAACTGGCAAATATCACCTCTGGCTGGGCTCCCACTCCTGCCCCCGCCATTCCCTGTCCTATATTCCCTTGTTTTTTTTAGCTCAGCTGATTTATACAGCAGAGCAGATTGCTGCATCTCAGCTGAGATAAAAAAAACAGTTCAGCTCACCAGCGCTTTCACCAAAGACAGTCTTAGCTGCATGCATGCACGAAGTGCTCTCTCATAGAACTGGTAAGAAAAGATTTGGAATCCCATACTGGATGGCATGCACTGTTCCAAAGGACTAATGTTAACTTATAATGGGTTTCCCACTAGGGCTTCATAGTTTTTGAAACTGGATTACAACTCAGAGAAATTTAAAGGAATGTAGAAGGCAACCTTGTCTTGACAAAATAATACTTCTATCAACATTTGCTCTGACCTGTTAGAATTAACCAAAAGACTCTGATAGAAAATATAGCCTTTTACCCTTTAAACCAAATAGTGAGTAAAAACACAAGCTGCAGAATAAAAGCTCACCAAGAAACACTTCTTCCCACCTCTCAGTCTAGGGAAAGTGCTGGACAGACTGTCAAGAACCACTTAGCAAGTGGTGATAAGGAAAACTACAGGAATGCAGCCGGAGACAGACCCTTTGCTTTCAGCTAAAGCAATCATTATTGACAGGATTAACACACGAAAGCTAAGGCAATCAATATTGAAAAGATTAAGACAATAGGCACATCCCTACTCCCTGGCTTTACATCTCCCTCCCCTTCCAATGGCTAGGATTGACCACCCTGAATGACCACGCCCAAAGAAATTATCCCATCAAAAGGCACACCATCAGACCTTATTGAAATATCTGAATCACAAAAGCTGGAAAGAGTATAAAAACTCCAATAATTGCTTCACACATCAACTGGCTGGATCGGAACCCATTGTTGATGTCACTGGCTTCCTAAAATAAACTTCTTTCCAGCAGCTTGCTTCCTTGTCCATTTGCTCTCAAGCGCTGACAGCTTCATCCCAGCTCGAGGGACAAATATGAATTTTTCTTCCACCAATTTGGCGACCACAAAGGGACTCCCAGCCAACCCAGCTATAGGAGGTACAGGGCCAATACTGTGGCTGTAACAGATCTCTTTTGTCTGTGGGTAAGCCACAGGGACACAGTGGTTCAGTGGCTAAGGCGCTGAGCTTGTTGATCAAAAAGGTGACAGTTCAGCAGTTTGAATCCCTAGTGCCATGTAATAGAGTGAGCTCCCGTTACTTGTCCCAGCTTCTGCCAATCTAGCAGTTTGAAAGCACATAAAAAATACAAGTATCAGATTTTCAAAATATGCCCTAATTAACTTATGAGCCTCGAGCCAAGTTCAAAAGAAATCCAATCATTTATTAGGAACAACATCTCGGCAATACCCGTGTGGAGTCAGATCTAACTTCAGTATAATTATGGCTGAACTTTACCCCCATTTCTCCCCTTCCCTCAGTCTGGGTCATAAATCACATTTGCCAATGAGGTGCTGCAGCAGGTTGTAAAATTTCGTGCCTCACAAGCCTGCTGTGGTAATCTGAGATCTGAGTCTAGCCGAAAATATGCGTGGAATTCTCCCCCCCCCTTTCCTCCAATGTCACCTTGATAACAGACATGGAAATGCTTTACAAGTTGATAGCAAGTAGAAAATAGGGACCAACTTTGGTGGGAAGGTAACAGCATTCCATGTGCCTTCGGCATTAAGTCATGCTGGCCACATGACCAAGGAGACATCTTCAGACAGTGCTGGCTCTTTGGCTCTGAGATCCTTTGGGGGGGGGCTCTGAAACCATAGTGAGAATTCCCAGGAAAGGAAGTGACTTTATTCTGCTAGGGAACCAGAGTTCTTCTGGAGCCCCTTTTGGTCCAAAAAAATGACAGGTGGGGAGGCAGGTAAGTTGCAGGGGGAAGGACCGGCTAAGCCAATTGAACCCCACATCTGAAGGAGAACATGGGAAGCTATAGTTCGAGGATTATGCCCACGTCCCTTCTAGGAGACTTGTTCATGGCATGGGATGAGAGGTGAGTGCCCATCCTAGCTGGTATGAACAGAAAACAAGCAACGGAGATATGTAAGGACTGGGCTTTGCTTAAGGATAACCCCAGAAGACAAATTTGGCCAGAAGCAGTACTTTTGAATATCAAACATTGAAAGCACTTAAACGCAATAAAAGCCGACCCAGATACCCTATTAGTGTCCCTGGGTTGAACTCTTTAGGTCAGAAGATCCAATTCTAGGACAACCACAAGTCAGCACTGACCACCCCTCCCTTCCCTGATGACCAAAAGCAAAAACCTTTGGCCTCTCTGCTGAGCAAGTCTGTAGCTGGGTGAGGAAGGGGCTTATAAATAAGAACAGATTCTACTGACCACATAGACAGCAATCAAAAGTAGTAGAAAAGAGCTCCTGGATCACGGGACTCATGTAAACCTAGCAGTGCTGGACCATAACTCAGAACCCATGACAACATAAAAGGTGCCACCTCTGTGACCCAGGAAGGACCCAGAAACTGAGGAGTGGACTGTTAAGGACTCCTTTTGAAATTGAAGGAAATGAAGGAAGGGACAACAAAGGGAAGTAAGGCAAAATATTGTAAGATATGTTGTATGTTAATGTTCACAATCTATGCCATCCCAGAACCAAGCCTTTTTCCAGATGAAGGGAATGATTGGGAGTACCTAGCATGAGAGGTACTCAATATCACTGACTTTTGCCTAGCAGGATGAAGGTCTGTAAAAGACATTCTGACCATGTGCCTCTTGGGATAGCATCAGGGCCACAGGCCATACAACCACATATTTCAGGTTAACAAGGTGCCCCCAAGGTCCCTAGATGTCAAAGCCTTAACAATATTCAATTGACCTGCAATGTCACCGAGACCATTCTCTTAAGGGTCTCCCCGGGATGGTTCCTACTGTGTGGGTTAAAAGCTTACTTTTAAGCTTCAAGCATTAATCCCCAATTGCAATTCAAAGGTCTCCCTACCATCAAAAAACTAAATATGTAGCATTGGCTGTTTCGCTAGTGGGAGTGCCAGGTTTGAAGTACATAATGCTATAGGTCTTGAACACCCAGGCTTTAAGAGTTTAAATTCCACCTCCCATTCCCTATCCACTCTGACAGAGAGCTAAGGCAGGTCAGAGAAGCCACCCTGGAAAATCAAGCAGCCATTGATTATTACAACACAATCATGACTGTGAAGAATTTTGTAGATTTTGTTGTTTTAATTTGACCAAAGACTCAGAGTAAATAGAGGAAGATATCCAACACCTAAAAAAGCTGGAATGAAACACTGGATACAACAAATCCTCCCTGGCTCTTCTGCTAGTTGCCAGGCGTATATTGGCTAAAGGTCCATCATAGTAGGATTACTCCTTTGCTGTCTTTCCCAGTGTATTCCACCGTGCCTAAAGACTTGTCCTTTTTTTTCCATTCAAAGCACAATAAAAGGAGAAACCAGGTCTCAAAAATGATGAGCCAAACTGATCATGAATACGAGATTTATATGGACCAAACCTCGGTTTGTACAGAGGGCTAAAATTAGGAAATGTTATCTCTTGTACAAGACAAAGGGGTGTTAGAATTAATTAAAAGACTCTGATAGAAAATACAGTTATTTTCTCTTTAAGCCAAATAGTGAGTAAAAACAAAAGCTGCAGAATAAAAGCTCACCAGGAAAAACTTCTTCCCACCTCTCAGTGTAGGGAAAGTCCTGGGCAGACTGTCAAGAACCACTTAGCAAGAGGATACATTGTGGTAATAAGAAAAACCACAGGAATGCAGCCGGAGAGAGACCCTTTGCTTTCAGCTACAGCAATCAGTATTGACTGGATTAAGACCATAGCGACATTCAAACGCACTGGCTTTACATCTCCACCCCCAACATGACTGCAGAGAGGCTGGGGGAATACATGCGGCTGGGTAAGGTTTACCTGAGCAGTTTGCAACCCTGCCTGCCAGGTTCCTCATTGAAACTGTTTGTGGGAAACCTGTGCCAAAGGTTGCAGATTGTGGCCACGTGATCATGGGATGCAGGGCCATCCTACGTGTGATCTGGCTGCCGAGTGCCCACATCGCAATCAAATGACTGGGACAGGTGGAACTTCTAAGATTGGTCATAACAACCACTCAGCGCATTATAATATATACCTTTGTTAAAGGAATAGCTGCTAGCCAAGGATTACCTATAAAAGAATTGTGATCTATCTTCTCAACTAAAATTAAAGTAAAATTACCTGTTTCATTAATTAATAAATAAGCATTTAGTTCAAGAATAACTGATAGAGCAAAAGGAATAGAGGGAGAATGAATAGGAAGAGGCTGAATTAATTGCATGCTTTTCCTCACCTCTTTCTTTGCGCCAATTACTGCAACCTGCTCAGAAGTATCTTGGATGCCTGGAGAAATATTACTGTTCCCTGGGACGTTAACATCTCCCACCGAAAAGACAGGAAAGAGAGGCCTGAGAAATCGGAACTCGCTATTTAAGGATCCACCAGTCAAACAAACATCATAACGGTAAGTCCTGGAAAGTGACCCATTCTGTGAATCAGCACAGTTCCCTGGAGTATCAGAACTGGCAGGTGGGAAGTGAGGATGAGTAGTAGGAAACTGGCTTTGTGGGGCCTTCTTGAAGATTTTGACCACAATAAACACAACAATGCAGACCAGGAACACAAAGGAGACTGCAGCCAAGCAGATCACCAGATACTTGGTCAAGGTTTTATCTTCTTCTGGTTCTTGCACACTGACATCCACCCTCCTCAGGAAGGGATCCGAAAAGCCATCCACAAGAAGAACATTAAGCAACGCCGTGCTGGTCTGTGGAGGAAGGCCGTTGTCTCTCACCAGTATCACCAGCCTCTGCTTACTTGTGTCTCGCTCATTCAGGACTCTCCTGGTTTTCACTTCCCCATTCTGCGCTCCTATGCTGAAAAGGGCTGGATCTGTGGCCTTCAGCAATTCATAGGAAAGCCAGGAGTTTTGACCAGAATCTGCGTCCACTGCAACCACCTTGGTGACCAGATAGCCGGCCTCGGCTGACTTGGGAAGCAGCTCATTGCATGGGGATGTGTTGTTCTGGAGGGGATACAGGAAGAAGGGAGCGTTGTCATTCTCATCTATGATGTGGATTCGGACAATCACTTCTGAGCTCAGGGAAGGAGAACCACCATCAGATGCCCTCACAGTGACTCTGAAGCCTCTTATCTGCTCATAGTCCAGGGATCGGAGGGCATACATGTTTCCAGTTTCAGAGTTGATTGAGATGTAAGAAGTCACCATGCCATCACCCTTCCCAGGAAGAACTAAGTAATTCACTTTAGCATTCAGCGTTGTGTCCAGATCCAGAGCATGGACTGAACCAATGAGCAAGCCTGGAATATTATTCTCCCTGATTTGCATGTCATATGAAGACTTTTCAAAAAGGGGAGAATTATCATTGACATCGGAGATCTGAACGTTAATCAATCTTGTTGAAGTGAGCCTAGGAGCTCCCCAATCAATGGCAGTGATGGTGATGTTGTATTCAGTGACCGTCTCTCTGTCTAGGGGACTTTGGAGCACAAGCTGATAAAAGTTGTTTGTGGTGGCTTTCAGCACAAAAGGGAGATTCATCTGCACGGAGCACATCGTTTTACTGTTGTCTCCGGAGTCTTGGTCTCTCACACTGAAGAGGGCCACCATTGTGTCTGGGGGAGAGTCCTCCTTTAAAGTGCTGATCAGAGACATGATGGACACTTCTGGGGGATTGTCATTCTCATCTTCAACCTCTATCAGTACATCGCACTGACCTGGAAGACCCCCTCCATCTGTTGCTCTGATGCTCATGCTGTAGCTCTTTTCTTTTTCATAATCGATCTCTCCCCAAACAGTTATTTCACCAGTAATTTCATTTAAATGAAACAAATTGTTTATTCTTTCAGGCACCTGATGGAATGAGTAGAGGATTTGCGCATTTGAACCCAAATCCAGATCTGTAGCTTCCACCTTAATCACAGGAGTGCCCTTAGGGAGATTCTCCTTTATTCTTGCCTTATATTCAGACTTACTAAACAGAGGAAAGTTATCATTATGATCCAGAACATTTATATTAACTTGAACTGTGCCGGTTTTCTTTGGAACTCCTCCATCAATAGCCATTAGAACCAATTCAAGGTGTGGCATCCTCTCCCTATCTAATGTTTTCTTCAAAACAAGGTATATATTGTCTTTTCTATCTTCATTCTTTTGTACTTCAAGCTGAAAATGCTCATTGGAACTGAGAATGTAATTTTGGATGCTATTATTTCCCAAGTCATCATCCTGAGCTAATTCTAAGGGAAATATCATATTTATTGGCATATTTTCAGGAATGTCCACCTTAACTTCATTTTTCCAAAATTTGGGTGCATTGTCATTCACATCTTCTATCTTGATTTCAATATTAAAGATATCTAGGGGGGTTTCCAAAACAAGCTGAGAAAGAAGTAGACAAGGAACATTCTGGCCACATAAAGCTTCTCTGTCTATTTTGCCATTAATCAACAGATTCCCAGTTTGAATATCAAGGTGGAAGTATTCCTGAGTGCCCTCAGCAACTAAATGTGCTTTGCGTGTGGTAAGCTCCCCTGTTTTCAGTTTCAATTCCTTCAGCACATTAGCCACCAGAAACCCCTTTTTCTTTTCCTCGGGGACAGAAAAGCGAATTGAAGCACACATTACTCTAAGGAATGAGAAAGAGAGAAGGATATACAGACCTTGCCTTTTCCAAAAGCAATTCTCCATGATTCCAGTCTCTTCCTTGTAGGCTCAAATTCTGCCCCAAAATTCAGTCTTTCCTCCTTCCTTTATGATTTAATTGTTGAAATCGTATTTAATTGTTCAGTCTTTTGCCATCTTATAATCTACATGTGTTTCACGATAAAAGAATCACATCCCTTTCTTTTTCAATTTTTTTAACTAGGTTTCTTCTCCCAATGTTGATCAAGAGGCAGAACAGACTAATTTTCTTTGTCAATATCGCCACCATGTGGCCAACCAGGCAAAAATGTATTTTAACTTGGTCAATTGCTTTGCGGTTGTGACTTCCCAACTTAGTGTCCCAGAAAAGCAATTCTTTTGTTGCTTTATTTACTGCAATTGGGCCATCTTAGACATAAATACACTGTAAGCTTTACAAGTACATATATTAATATAGCTATGCATAGTGAAGTCATATACCAAGAAGAAATCTCAAAATGCATCTCAACGCAGACACTTGCAACAGCTTTAATCTTAATAATCCAGTTTTTTTCTGCTCTTTTGTAGTGCAAAAGAAATTCTAAACATTAGCTTTACTATCGTGACTAAAACAGCTGAGAAATTTGGCTTGGATGAGTTGGAATATTTTTACAAAAATATTTATCTAACTTATATTTATATAGTTAATTACTATTTTTTCTTTTAGCTAATTAAGTTTCCTTAGCTAGCTGAGGACTTTCCATAGCAATGAGAAGGAGGGAGGAGGAGATTCAGGGTTCTGTTTTTTCATCATTCCCTTTACTCCCTCAGTTGACCTTCCTTCCTCTCTGAAGTAGCCCATTTACTGTGAGATTAGCCACTAGGGATGTAAAATATTAGTTTATTTGAGAATGACCAAGCACATATTGAAAGAACTGAGCAGGATTCATAATAGAGAAAAAACTTCTTTATCTACAAAATGCAAAAACATGATACAAACAACACCCAAGCATCTCTTGCAAAGTGGTAGAGAGAAGAATGGACTCTGAACACAGAACAGCCGGCTCACATGGCTCTCACAGCAAATCCTGTGTCTCAGTGAAAAAACAGTTCCCTTTGGCTGGATCGTTGCCATGGCTATTCCACTTCATAAATTCTTTATAAACTGACACTCCTCCCTTTATGACTAGAATAGCCATAAAACCAAATAATTTAATATTCTTCCCAATGTGCGCTCCACCGAATGAATTGGTCATTTCATCTGCTAGAGTGTCTAGTTTATTTTTGATAACTTCTCTGACATTACAATATTTAATGTCCACATACTTGCTTCTATTTTTCATTGTCACCTGTTGCCATTTTAATGCAAGCAGCATTATCTTCAAACGCTGTTACAGCTTCATTAACTTCTATGTTTAAATCGTTTAACATATAAGGTCATGCCACAGCATTTCAATCGGGTTGAGGTCAGGACTCTGACTGGGCCACTCCAGAGGCGTATTCTGTGCTGTTGAAGCCATTTTTTTTGTTGAATTACTTGTATGCTTTGAGTCATTGTCCTGTTGCATCACCCAACCTCTGCGGAGCTTCAGTTGGAGGACAGATGGTCGTACATTTTCCTGCAAAATGTCTTGATAAACCCTGGAATTCATTTTCCCATCAATGACAACAATCCGTCCAGGCCCTGAGGCAGGAAAGCAGCCCCAAACCATGATGCTCCCTCCGCCATGTTTTACAGTGGGGATGAGATTTTGATGTTGGTGTACTGTGCCTTTTTTTTCTCCACACATAGTGTTGTGTGTTTTTCCCAAACAACTCAATTTTGGTTTCATCTGTCCACAGTATATTTTGCCAGTAGTGCTGTGGAACATCCAGGTGCTCTTTTGCAAACTTCAAACGTGCTGTAATATTATTATTTTTTTGGACAGCAATGGCTTACTCCTTGGTGTCCTCCCATATATTCCATTCTTGTTTAATGTTATCCTTACTGTAGATGTGTCAACAAAAATATTCGCATGTGCCAGAGGTTTCTGTAGGTCTTTAGTTGACACTCTAGGATTCTTCTTTAACTCATGAAGCATTCTGCGCTGTGAGAGAGTAGCAACAGTGCTAAATTATCTCCGTTTGTAGACAGTCTGTCTTACCATGGACACATGAACATCAAGGCTTTGGGGGATACTTTTGTAACCCTTTCCAGCTTCATGCAAGTCAACAATTCTTGATCGTAGGTCTTCTGAGAGCTCTTTTCTGCGAGGCATGGTTCACATCAGACAGTGCTTCTTGAAACCAGTAAATGCAAAACAGGTGTGTGTTTTTAAAGTGCAGGACAGCTGTCAACAACACATCCAATATCATCACACTGATTGGAGTCAAGGTTGGCTCACTCCTGGCTTAGCTCTTGGAGAAGTCATTAGGCTAGGGGCTCACATACTTTTTCCTCCCTGCACTGTGAATGTTTACATGTTATGTTCAATTAGACCATGGCAACATCTAATGTTTGTATAGTATTAATTTCAGCAGGCTGTGTTTTTCTATTGTTGTGAATTAGATGAAGTTCAGAGCACATTTTATGACCAATTCATACAAAACTCCATGTAATCCCAAGGGGTTCACATACTTTTTCTTGCAACTGTATATGCAACCATCAGTCTTGAAACTCTTGAACCCAAGACCCTTCAACGCCATATTAATGTTCCAGTTTCTGGATGACTGCTTCAGCCCATAAATGGCCTTGTTCAGTTTATACACAGTGTCAGCCCTTTTTTTACTTTCGTACCTTGGTGCTTGAACCATATAAATTTCTTCCTCTAATTCTGCATTGAGGAATGCTGTGGTTATATCAAAGTGCTAAATTTTATGGCTGCTGCCAAAGCTAGTGCCAACTTTTCACTTTTTACAATTGGTGCAAACACCTCATCATAGTGCTCATTTTTCTTTTGCAAAAAACCTTGTGCCACTAAACTTGCCTGACTTCATTGTTGGGTAATAGTTTCTTTTTGTATACTCATTTACATCCTTCAGCTTTGTAACCTTTTGGCAAAGTCATAGATGTGAACACTTTATGTTCATTCATGGATTTCATTTCTTTGTCCACGGCTTCTTTCCACTTCACTTGCTCAACTTTGAGTAGTGCCAATACTTCCTGATAGTTTCTTGGCTCATATCACACATTACACACCTTCATTTTACTAGCAGAATACCTGTAAGTGGAATCCCTTTGTTCCATCGCTCTGACCTGTGTGGCATTGACTATTCTTGTGTGTCAACTCTTTATTGTTTCATATCAGAGTCATCATCTTCTTTTTCCTTTTTCAGCTTCTCCTCCCTGAATGCTGACACTGTCGCTAAGTGATTCACCATCACTAAGTGGATCATCCCTAAAATTGGCATCAATTCTGCCCCAATTTTGCTCTGCAAAGCCAGCAGACCTGGAAATTACTATCCTTCTGCTCCCATTGCTAAAGCGATAGCCCTTTGAGCCAGGCTCATAGCCCATAAACCTGAGCTTTCTAGCTTTTTGTTGTCTCTTTCTCCCAATTGCCTTTGGAATATGCTTCCAAACACCCTTAAATGTGCCAGAGATGGCTTTCTCCCATAGCACAGCATATGGAATATCATTAATAGATCAAATAATTAGCAGTCAACATGGCTTCACCCCAATACAACCTGCTCAAGCCAGAATCCTTCAGCAATGAATCTTTCATTGTTTGTAAGACCCCATTCCTTCTTTCAGCTACGCCATTCTCAGCTGCTGTCTATGGATTAGTGTGTCTATATCTTCTTCCTAACTGCCCCAATCACTGTTGAAAACTTGCTGACATGAATTCTGGGACATGGGACATCCTTCAGGCCCAAAGAATTGCCCATGCCACCACATGATACACCAGCTGCAGCTTCCATATTGGAAAACCTTATAAATTGTTTCCTTCCGTGAGAATTGTATGATTTTCCTTTAGGCAGTGTATTTTATATTTTATATTAATGTATTTTATAGCTTCTCACTTACAGATTAGATTTGCTGCAATTACCACAGAGGACAAATACTCATATAGGAACTAAAACATATGTTAAACCAATACAAATTTCTCAGTATATTATCCTAAACCAGTGGTGGCTAATCTTTTTGTTGTTGCATGCCGAAAGTATGTGCATGTGTGCATGCCAGCAGTTTCATATGCTGGAACCATAATGCAATGTGCAGCCCCTATGCATGCACGCAGCCCCCCCACAAACACCCTGTGTGTGCATACGCCTCCCATTTTGGACCAACCTTTGCTGGCACAAATGGCCTGATTTGCAGAGGCAGCAGTGGTTCCTCCTCCTCCTGCCAGCCTCTTCCTCTGGGCAGCATCTCACCAGCCAGCTATGCCAGTGGGCAGGACCACAAAGGAGCAAACCACACAGCCTGCTGCTGCTGGCGTGCTTCCCTTGGAGCAAGGGCCCACACTCAGAGGAAAACAGAGCAGCTGGCCGAGAATCAGAAAGGTGGCCCACTTCCCTTTGTATCTCATGCAGTGGCAGGAAGCCGGGCATTTCCGGAGCTCTTGAAGAGACCCAGCAGTTTTTGCCGTTCTTGAGCAGGGCCAAGTAATGGTGTGGTGGCTTGCAATCTTGGAGCGCTGCAGCTTAAGCCAAACTCGATCTTGTCCACACCAAACACACAGTACCACAACACGCACCCTAGTTTGCAAATGCGGCCCTTGAAAGTGCCCGAAATTTGCCATGCTGGATGCTGCCCTGAGCAAAAAGCTGACAGGAAGAGGAGAAGCCAGTCACTCGCTCCTGCCTCCCTCCCCACCTTGCTGCCCCATGAGCTTGAGCCAGCTGGTTGCTCCTGCCTTTCCCCTTGCAGCTACAGCCACTGCTGCTCCTCTGTGGCCTCACTTCCTCCCCCCCAAACCACTTCAGACTCATTCCAAATTAGGCGTAGGGGGGGGGGATGGTAAAGAAGAGGTGATGGCCAGACACACAAGGATTCCCAGCCCTTCTTTTTCTCCCTCTGGCATTGAACCCGACCAACTTGCTTCCCCCAACCACGCGTGTTTACCCTGTTTATTATCATTTAGTTGCCGCTCGAATTTGTTGAAGTCCAACATGGCTAGGGGAAGGAGCAGCAGGAGGGGTAACGGCTGCCCAGCCAGCATATGCTGCCCTGCTCCCCCGATCAATTGAGCCGGCCAGTCATTCTTTCCCTTTCCATTGCAGCTGCTGCTGCTCTTCTGGAGTGGGGGAGCTGCGCAGGGGGAACAGTGGAGACAGTGCGCCAGCCGGCCATTGCGACAACTGGTCTTCGCACACATGTGTGCCAGAAACCAGGAGACCGTGGCCAATGTGCATTCACGTGCTGGAAACAGAAAGATCTTCCTGGAGTGTGCATGTGCAATGGGTGGCTGCTTTTCTGGTTTCCAGCACGTGTGTCATAGGTTCTCCATCATGGCCCTAAATGAACTAGTTTTCTGGAAATTCACAGGAAAGTACATTAATAGACAATCTTTTATTTTTAGAAATTAATAATTTCTGAGTTACTCAAACCATATAGATTTATAATGTAATTACATTAATTATTCTCACCTGGGATATATGCTCTCTTTCCTCCGATTGATTAGGAAGATCCTGGCAATCATTACGAATCTGTGGATTCAGCAGAGTTTTTTGATGCTCCATAGTAAAAACAGGAAAGAAAGGCCTAAGGAATTTAAACTCACTGCTCAGAGACCCATCAGCTAAGCACACTTCATAGCTGTAGGCCTGGGAAGATGCCCCAGTATTAGGATCCACACACTTGTCTTGCAAATTTGGTCCCCCAGGGAAATTCCCTGCACAATGAGAACTTCCTATGAACTTCCTTCGCTTCTGAAACTTGGTTGCAATAAAAACAGTGACAGAAAACAGAAAAATTGATGAGATGGCAACCAAGCAGATAATCAAATATAGTGTTAGAGTATGATCTCCCTCCTGTGGGACTTCATCCTTAGGATTATCCATAATTTTCATGTAAGGATCAGAGAAGCCGTCCACTAGAAGAATCTTTAGGGTTGCAGAGGCAGATTGAGGAGGATGCCCATTATCCCTAACTGCCACAATAAGAGTGTGTTTGAAACTGTCTCGGATGTTCACCGGTCTCATGGTTTTCACCTCCCCATTCTGAGTCCCAATAGCGAAGAGACTCGGATCTGTAGCCTTCAGCAACTGATAGGAAAGCCAAGAATTCTGCCCTGAATCTCTGTCCACTGCCACCACTTTGGTGACTAGGTAGCCTGTCTCTGCTCCCCTGGGAACCAGATCATTTGATGGAGAAGTGCTGTTCTGAAGGGGGCAGAGGATGAAGGGGGCATTGTCATTTTCATCTGTGATAAGAACTCGGACCATCGTTTCTGAGCTCAAGGGAGGTGAGCCCTTGTCTACAGCCCTCACCATCACCTGGAAATCCTGTATATCCTCATAATCTATAGATCGAATGGCATACAAGTTCCCAGTTTCAGAGTTGATAGAGATGTAAGATGATGCAGGCTCTTCCCTGATCTCTCCAAACAAAAGTGAGTAGGTTACTTTGCCATTCTGTTCTGTGTCCACATCCACAGCATGGACTGATCCAATGAGCAGTCCCGGAATGTTGTTTTCTCGTAAGTGCAAATTGTAGAAACCTCTTTCAAACTTTGGAGGGTTATCATTGACGTCTGAAAGTTGAATGCTAATAACTGTCATTGAAGTGAGTCTGGGAGAACCTTGGTCGATGGCTGTGATGGTGATGTTATAATGTGACATTTGTTCTCTGTCCAATGGCTGTTGAGTCACAAGTTGGTAATAATTGTTCTCAGTCCGTTTTATTATAAAAGGCAGGTTTTTCTCAGTGTTGCAGTTAGTTCTGCCATTGTCTCCGGAGTCTTGATCTCTGATGCCAAAAAGTGCCACCAGTGTTTCCGGGGGAGAATTTTCTGGTAAAGGATTAGTGATGGATGATACAATTATTTCTGGAGCATTGTCATTCTCATCTTCGATGTCAACAAGAACTTTACAGTAAGCGAACAATCCTCCTCCATCTGTGGCTTTGATCCTGAGTTGATATTTACTGTTTATTTCATAATCAATTTTCCCTACAAGCATAATTTCCCCAGTATCATTTTTTAACCTGAATGATTGGAGTATATCTGCTGGTGCTTGGCTAAAAGTGTAAATGATGTGAGCATTGGATCCAATGTCTTTGTCGGTGGCTTCAACTTTAGCAACCAATGAACCTGGATGACTATTTTCCATTAGCTGCACTTTATAAACTTCTTGTTCAAATTGGGGCACGTTATCATTGTTGTCCAGAATATCAATAATTATCTGCGCTGTGCCAGTTCTCCTTGGGATCCCTCCATCCACAGCTTCCAGGGTGAGGATAAACTGAGGGATCACCTCGCGGTCTAATGGTTTTGCCAAAAGCAGTTCTGCATATTTGCTGCCATCATTTTGACTTTGTATGTCCAGCTTAAAATATTCGCTTGGGCTAAGTATGTAGTTCTGGATAGCATTTTTTCCTTTGTCTAAATCATCGGCTGTCTCCAAGGGGAAACGTGTATTTATGGGAATCTGTTCAGGTATTTCAAAAAGGAATTGATTCTGAGGGAAAATAGGGGAATTATCATTGACATCTTCTACCTGAACTTCAATTTTGAAGAATTGAAGAGGATTTTCCAGCAAAATTTCAGAGAACAGAGTGCAAGGATCACTCAGACCACACAAAGCTTCACGGTCAATTTTATCCCTCAATATTATATTCCCAGAATGAGGATCCAGCTGGAAATCCTGCCTGGAGCTCTTAGAAATCAACTGTGCTCTGCGAGCAGAGAGCTCCTTCACATCCACTTTCAAATCTTTTAGCACATTTGCTACTATTGATCCAGCTTTCTTCTCCTCAGGCACTGAATAGCGGAATGGTTCACACAACATACCAGAGCTACATAGAGAAATAAAGAACAAGACCACTTGCCTGCTAGTACGAGATGCTTCCATTTTCTCAGCCTCTTTCAGGGAAGGTCATACATTCAGTAAGATTCTTTGTAAAGCAACTGCTGTAATTTCCATTATAGTTGTGATCAGAATCCAGTGGGAGTTATTTTTTTGGTATCCACACTAGAGTATTTTCTTCGGAAATTTCTCAAGATTTAATTGAAAGCTGTTTTGTCCTGAGATTTCTTTGTCTAATGACTGGATCACTCTGAGGTAAACGAATCTCTCTTTTTACTGTTTGGTGCAATAGCACCACCTTGTGTTTAAAGTAAAATATAGCACTGAATTTAGGAAACTCCTTTGAAAAGGGCATTTATTGTAGTGTATAGAATAGTGTGTGCATCTTTTCAAAAGAACAAAATGTTATACAATCCTGGTGTCTTTTGTCATATCAAAAAATATATTAATAGCTTTCAATCTAGAGAAAGAGATTTCTCCCAAAATATAAGAGCTATAATTTTTGATATCGTTGTGATATGAATGTATGTATAAAGTACCATAAATACAAGGAATCAGAGGAATATAATTTTTGTGTTTTATTTTTATTTGCACCTTTTCTTGTCGTACATTTATAATGACCATGTAGGTTATATTTGGATACAATCATGATTTTCACTTCCATTAATATCTAGATATTTCATATTTCCTTTCAGAAGGAAATTAAGCAGCCAGAAATTTAAATTAAAAAGTCTCAATTTGCAGAAGTTGCCACTGCATTTCTTTCTTTCTTTTTTTCTTATTACTTTCTAGAGGTTTTTACCTCTCTTGTCTATCTAATATTTTGTTTTGGATTTTTTTTTCATTTTTGTAATAAATTTGATGTAAACAGAAGGACAGAAATGAACAATTGACTATCATGTTAAACCATCTTGGAAGAGTGATGGAGACTGTATTCTTATATTTTATATCTAAAATTTCAGAAATTTGCAATGTATCTTTGAAGCTAAGGTGTAGACAGACAACGACCTGTATCATTTTTGAATTTCCAGAGGTATTTATTTAATAAATTATTTAGCAAATGTTTTAGGGCAACCACCTTAATATGTAATGTTGTATATCTTTCATGGCTTAGAGTTGACTTAATCAGTTCCATGGATTGTAGGTTTTTTTATAATAATAAGCTGACTGTGTGATGAATTATAATAATAACAATTGCAAGGGGTAATTTTCTTTGAAACAGCTTACATTGTGCAATGAAATTGTTAACACCATCAAACAACATCTGCCTATTCCAGTTTCTTGGGGGGGGCACAATAGGTGAATAAATCCAGTCTGATAGCTTGATAGCTGATCGTGCAACCAACCATGATAATAATATCAAGAAAGGAATATTTCAAGGAGATCGTTCACTACCATGTTTCTTATTGCACTGATTCTCCTGTCAACTATAGTGAAAAGATCAGACCATCATTATCAAACATCCAAAATATCTGCCAGACTATCTCATTTCCTTTAAATGGTTGATATGAAGTAGGATGGAAAAGCACTATCTGAAATAGAATCATTGTTCAATTCTGTCCATATATAAGATCAAGATATTGCAATGAAATTTGGGCTCAACCAATGTTCCACCCTCACCACCAACAGGAGAAAAATGGTGAAAACCATTTTAATTCCATAGGGAATTAAGATGTCCTTTGGAAACTGCATCAGAGTCTGGACGAAGACTATCACTATCAATACCTGGGTATTCTTCAAGCTGAGAATCTTTCAAGCACACTGAAGTTAAGAAGAAGATCAGAAATGAATACATCAAGAAAGTGAAGAAGATTTTAAGTCAAAATTCAGTGTAGGAAATACCATCAAGGCAACACTGCGGCAATCCCAATCATTAGATTCACAACACTTGGAATAGTGGATTCAACTCAAGCAATCATAAAATAGTTGGAGCATCACTTGAAAACCATGGGCATTGAAAAAATTACCATCAGTCAAAGCAGCTGTAAGGATGGTCTCTCCTTCTAGTTTAAGAAAAAGAAGACTCTTAAAATGAAGTATTTCAAAAGGAAGCTTTTATTAAGCAGAAGTGAAAACATTCAGTTCAAAGCAATCTCTGAATTCTCTGAGCAAATATTTAAAAAATCATAAATTTATCCTCAATTATGGGCAGGAATTGAATCTAGGCCCCTTGTTCATTTTAAAAAAATACTCTCTGACACTGAACTGTTCTGGTCCTTCTCTAACCTGATACTAACCATGTGCACTTAGAAACTTATATGCTATTTTCTCCAAATCCAGGCTGTCAGTGTGGAAGTTTGATTAAACTTCTACGGGAGTAGAGCATAGAGATACAAAAGCTGTGCCTTTCAAGATGGTATCAGAGGTGGTAATTAGCTGGTTTGAACTGGTTTTGGTGAACCGGTAGCAGAAATTTTGAGTAGTTTGGAGAACTGGCAAATATCACCTCTGGCTGGGCTCCCACTCCTGCCCCCGCCATTCCCTGTCCTATATTCCCTTGTTTTTTTTTAGCTCAGCTGATTTATACAGCAGAGCAGATTGCTGCATCTCAGCTGAGATAAAAAAAACAGTTCAGCTCACCAGCGCTTTCACCAAAGACAGTCTTAGCTGCATGCATGCACGAAGTGCTCTCTCATAGAACTGGTAAGAAAAGATTTGGAATCCCATACTGGATGGCATGCACTGTTCCAAAGGACTAATGTTAACTTATAATGGGTTTCCCACTAGGGCTTCATAGTTTTTGAAACTGGATTACAACTCAGAGAAATTTAAATGAATGTAGAAGGCAACCTTGTCTTGACAAAATAATACTTCTATCAACATTTGCTCTGACCTGTTAGAATTAACCAAAAGACTCTGATAGAAAATATAGCCTTTTACCCTTTAAACCAAATAGTGAGTAAAAACACAAGCTGCAGAATAAAAGCTCACCAAGAAACACTTCTTCCCACCTCTCAGTCTAGGGAAAGTGCTGGACAGACTGTCAAGAACCACTTAGCAAGTGGTGATAAGGAAAACTACAGGAATGCAGCCGGAGACAGACCCTTTGCTTTCAGCTAAAGCAATCATTATTGACAGGATTAACACACGAAAGCTAAGGCAATCAGTATTGAAAAGATTAAGACAATAGGCACATCCCTACTCCCTGGCTTTACATCTCCCTCCCCTTCCAATGGCTAGGATTGGCCACCTGCTCCCTGAATGACCACGCCCAAAGAAATTATCCCATTAAAAGGCACACCATCAGACCTTATTGAAATATCTGAATCACAAAAGCTGGAAAGAGTATAAAAACTCCAATAATTGCTTCACACATCAACTGGCTGGATCGGAACCCATTGTTGATGTCACTGGCTTCCTAAAATAAATTTCTTTCCAGCAGCTTGCTTCCTTGTCCATTTGCTCTCAAGCGCTGACAGCTTCATCCCAGCTCGAGGGACAAATCTGGATTTTTCTTCCACCAATTTGGCGACCACAAAGGGACTCCCAGCCAACCCAGCTATAGGAGGTACAGGGCCAATACTGTGGCCGTAACAGATCTCTTTTGTCTGTGGGTAAGCCACAGGGACACAGTGGTTCAGTGGCTAAGGCGCTGAGCTTGTTGATCAAAAAGGTGACAGTTCGGCAGTTTGAATCCCTAGTGCCACGTAATGGAGTGAGCTCCTGTTACTTGTCCCAGCTTCTGCCAACCTAGCAGTTTGAAAGCACATAAAAAATACAAGTGTCAGGTTTTCAAAATATGCCCTAATTAACTTATGAGCCTCAAGCCAAGTTCAAAAGAAATCCAATCATTTATTAGGAACAACATCTCGGCAACACCCGTGTGGAGTCAGATCTAACTTCAGTATAATTATGGCTGAACTTTACCCGTTTCTCCCCTTCCCTCAGTCTGGGTCATAAATCACATTTGCCAATGAGGTGCTGCAGCAGGTTGTAAAATTTCATGCCTCACAAGCCTGCTGTGATAATCTGAGATCTGAGTCTAGCCGAAAATATGTGTGGAATTCTCTCCCCCCCCCCCTTTCCTCCAATGTCAACTTGATAACAGACATGGAAATGCTTTGCAAGTTGATAGCAAGTAGAAAATAGCGACCACCTTTGGTGGGAAGGTAACAGCATTCCATGCACCTTCGGCATTAAGTCATGCTGGCCACATGACCAAGGAGACATCTTCAGACAGCGCTGGCTCTTTGGCTCTGAGATCCTTTTGGGGGGGGGCTCTGAAACCATAGTGAGAATTACCAGGAAAGGAAGTGATTTTATTCTGCTAGGGAACCAGAGTTCTTCTGGAGCCCCTTTTGGTCCAAAACAATGACAGGTGGGGAGGCAGGTAAGTTGCAGGGGAAGGACCGGCTAAGCCAATTGAACCCCACATCTGAAGGAGAACAGGGGAAGCTATAGTTTGAGGATTATGCCCACGTCCCTTCTAGGAGACTTGTTCATGGCATGGGATGAGAGGTGAGTGCCCATCCTAGCTGGTATGAAAAGAAAACAAGCAAGGGAGATATGTAAGGACTGGGCTTTGCTTAAGGATAACCCCAGATGACAAATTTGGCCAGAAGCAGTACTTTTGAATATTCTAGGACAGCCACAAGTCAGCACTGACCACCCCTCCCCTCCCTGATGACCAAAAGCAAAAACCTATGGCCTCTCTGCTGAGCAAGTCTGTAGCTGGGTGAGGAAGGGGCTTATAAATAAGAACAGATTCTATTGACCACATAGACAGCAATCAAAAGTAGTAGAAAAGAGCTCCTGGATCACGGGATTCATGTAAACCTAGCAGTGCTGGACCATAACTCAGAACCTATGACAACATAAAAGGTGGATCTCTGTGACCCAGGAAGGACCCAGAAACTGAGGAGTGGACTGTTAAGGACTCCTTTTGAAACTGAAGGAAATGGAGGAAGGGACAGCAAAGGGAAGTAAGGCAAAATATTGTAAGCTATGTTGTATGTTTATGTTCACAATCTATGCCATCGGGTTCCTAGAACCAAGCCTTTTTCCAGATAAAGGGAATGTTTGGGAGTACCTAGCATGAGAGGTACTCAATATCACTGACTTTTGCCTAGCAGGATGAAGGTCTATAAAAGACATTCTGACCATGTGCCTATTGGGATAGCATCAGGGCCACAGGCCATACAACCACATATTTCAGGTTAACAAGGTGCCAAGACCCCAAGGTCCCTAGATGTCAAAGTCTTAACAATATTCAATTGACCTGCAATCTCACCGAGACCATTCTCTTAAGGCTCTCCCCGGGATGGTTCCTTCTGTGTGGGTTAAAAGCTTACTTTTAAGCTTCAAGCATTAATCCCCAATTGCAATTCAAAGGTCTCCCTACCATCAAAAAACTGAATATGTAGCATTGGCTGTTTCGCTAGTGGGAGTGCCAGGTTTGAAGTACATAACGCTATAGGTCTTGAACACCCAGGCTTTAAGAGTTTAAATTCCACCTCCCATTCCCTATCCACTCTAATAGAGAGCTAAGGCAGGTCAGAGAAGCCACCCTGGAAAATCAAGCAGCCATTGATTGTTACGACACAATCATGACTGTGAAGAATTTTGTAGATTTTGTTGTTTTAATTTGACCAAAGACTCAGAGTAAATAGAGGAAGATATCCAAGACCTAAAACAGCTGGAATGAAACATTGGATACAACAAATCCTCCCTGGCTCTTCTGCCAGTTGCCAGGCGTATATTGGCTAAAGGTCCATCACAGTGGGATTACTCCTTTCCACCATGCCTAAAGACTTGTCCTTTTTTTCCATTCAAAGCACAATAAAAGGAGAAAACAGGTCTCAAAAATGATGAGCCAAACTGATCATGAATACGAGATTTATATGGACCAAACCTCGGTTTGTACAGAGGGCTAAAATTAGGAAATGTTATCCCTTGTACAAGACAAGGGGGTGTTAGAATTAATCAAAAGACTCTGATAGAAAATACAGTTGTTTTCTCTTTAAGCCAAATTGTGAGTAAAAACAAAAGCTGCAGAATAAAAGCTCACCAGGAAAAACTTCTTCCCACCTCTCAGTGTAGGGAAAGTCCTGGGCAGACTGTCAAGAACCACTTAGCAAGAGGATACATTGTTGTAATAAGAAAAACCACAGGAATGCAGCCGGAGAGAGACCCTTTGATTTCAGCTGGATTAAGACCATAGCGACATTCAAACGCACTGGCTTTACATCTCCACCCCCAACATGACTGCAGAGAGGCTGGGGGGAATACATGCGGCTGGGTAAGGTTTACCTGAGCAGTTTGCGACCCTGCCTGCCAGGTTCCTCATTGAAACTGTTTGTGGGAAACCTGTGCCAAAGGTTGCAGATTGTGGCCACGTGATCATGGGATGCAGGGCCATCCTATGTGTGAGCTGGCTGCCGAGTGCCCACATCGCAATCAAATGACTGGGACAGGTGAAGCTTCTAGGATTGGTCATAACGACCACTCAGCCCATTATAATATAAATCTTTGCTAAAGGAATAGCCATTAGCCAAGGATTACCTATAAAAGAATTGTGATCTATCTTCTCAACTAAAATTAAAGTAAAATTACCTGTTTCATTAATAAATAAATAAGCATTTAGTTCAAGAATAACTGATAGAGCAAAAGGAATAGAGGGAGAATGAATAGGAAGAGGCTGAATTAATTGCATGCTTTTCCTCACCTCTTTCTTTGCGCCATTTACTGCAACCTGCTCAGAAGTATCTTGGATGCCTGGAGAAATATTACTGTTCCCTGGGACGTTAGCATCTCCCACCGAAAAGACAGGAAAGAGAGGCCTGAGAAATCGGAACTCGCTACTTAAGGATCCACCAGTCAAGCAAACATCATAACGGTAAGTCCTGGAAAGCGACCCATTCTGTGAATCAGCACAATTTCCTGGAGTGTCAGAACTGGCAGGTGGGAAGTGAGGAACAGCCGTAGTAAAATGGCTTTGTGGGGCCTTCTTGAAGACTTTGACCACAATAAACACAACAATGCAGACCAGGAACACAAAGGAGACTGCAGCCAAGCAGATCACCAGATACTTGGTCAAGGTTTTATCTTCTTCCGGTTCTTGCACACTGACATCCACCCTCCTCAGGAAGGGATCCGAAAAGCCATCCACAAGAAGAACATTAAGCAACGCCGTGCTGGTCTGTGGAGGAAGGCCGTTGTCTCTGACCAGTATCACCAGCCTCTGCTTACTTGTGTCTCGCTCATTCAGGACTCTCCTGGTTGTCACTTCCCCATTCTGCGCTCCTATGCTGAAAAGGGCTGGGTCTGTGGCCTTCAGCAATTCATAGGAAAGCCAGGAGTTTTGGCCAGAATCTGCGTCCACTGCAACCACCTTGGTGACCAGATAGCCGGCCTCGGCTGACTTGGGAAGCAGCTCATTGCATGGGGATGTGTTGTTCTGGAGGGGATACAGGAAGAAGGGAGCGTTGTCATTCTCATCTATGATGTGGATTCGGACAATCACTTCTGAGCTCAGGGAAGGAGAACCACCATCAAATGCCCTCACAGTGACTCTGAAGCCTCTTATCTGCTCATAGTCCAGGGATCGGAGGGCATACATGTTTCCAGTTTCAGAGTTGATTGAGATGTAAGAAGTCACCATGCCATCACCCTTCCCAGGAAGAACTAAGTAATTCACTTTAGCATTCAGCGTTGTGTCTAGATCCAGAGCATGGACTGAGCCAATGAGCAAGCCTGGAATATTATTCTCCCTGATTTGCATGTCATATGAAGACTTTTCAAAAAGGGGAGGGTTATCATTGACATCGGAGATCTGAACGTTAATCAATCTTGTTGAAGTGAGCCTAGGAGCTCCCCAGTCAATGGCAGTGATGGTGATGTTGTATTCAGTGACCGTCTCTCTGTCTAGGGGACTTTGGAGCACAAGCTGATAAAAGTTGTTTGTGGTGGCTTTCAGCACAAAAGGGAGATTCATCTGCACGGAGCAGACCGTTTTACTGTTGTCTCCGGAGTCTTGGTCTCTCACACTGAAGAGGGCCACCATTGTGTCCAGAGGAGAGTCCTCCTTTAAAGTGCTGATCAGAGACATGATGGACACTTCTGGGGGATTGTCATTCTCATCTTCAACCTCTATCAGTATCTTGCACTGACCTGGAAGACCTCCTCCATCTGTTGCTCTGATGTTCATGCTATAGCTCTTTTCTTTTTCATAATCAATCTCTCCCCAAACAGTTATTTCACCAGTAATTTCATTTAAATGAAACAAATTGTTTATTCTTTCAGGCACCTGATGGAACGAGTAGAGGATTTGCGCATTTGAACCCAAATCCAGATCTGTAGCTTCCACTTTAATCACAAGGGTGCCCTTAGGGAGATTCTCCTTTATTCTTGCCTTGTATTCAGACTTACTAAACAGAGGAAAGTTATCATTACTATCCAGAACATTAATATTAATTTGAACTGTGCCAGTTTTCTTTGGAACTCCTCCATCAATAGCCATTAGAACCAATTCAAGGTGTGGCATCCTCTCCCTATCTAATGTTTTCTTCAAAACAAGGTATATATTGTTATTCCCATCTTCATTCTTATGTACTTCAAGCTGAAAATGCTCATTGGAACTGAGAATGTAATTTTGGATGCTATTATTTCCCAAGTCATCATCCTGAGCTAATTCTAAGGGAAATATCATATTTATTGGCATATTTTCAGGAATATCCACCTTAACTTCGTTTTTCCAAAATTTGGGTGCATTGTCATTCACATCTTCTATCTTGATTTCAATATTAAAGATATCTAGGGGTTTTTCCAAAACAAGCTGAGAAAGAAGTAGACAAGGAACATTCTGGCCACATAAAGCTTCTCTGTCTATTTTATCATTAGTCAACAGATTCCCAGTTTGAATATCAAGGTGGAAATATTCCTGAGTGCCCTCAGCAACTAAATATGCTTTGCGTGTGGTAAGCTCCCCTGTTTTCAGTTTCAATTCCTTCAGCACATTAGCCACCAAAAACCCCTTTTTCTTTTCTTCAGGGACAGAAAAGCGAATTGAAGCACACATTACTCTAAGGAATGAGAAAGAGAGAAGGACATACAGACCTTGCCTTTTCCAAAAGCAATTTTCCATGATTCCAGTCTCTTCCTTGTAGGCTCAAATTCTGCCCCAAAATTCAGTCTTTCTTTCCTTCCTTTATGATGAATGATGAATAGGTTGAAATTGTATTTAATTGTTCAGTTTTTTGCCATCTTATAATCTACATGTGTTTCACGATAAAAGAATCACATCCCTTCCTTTTTCAATTTTTTTAACCAGGTTTCTTCTCCCAATGTTGATCAAGAGGCAGAACAGACTAATTTTCTTTGTCAATATCGCCACCATGTGGCCAACCAGGCAAAAATGTATTTTAACTTGGTCAATTGCTTTGCGGTTGTGACTTCCCAACTTAGTGTCCCAGAAAAGCAATTCTTTTGTTGCTTTATTTACTGCAATGGGGCCATCTTGGACATAAATACACTGTAAGCTTTACAAGTACATATATTAATATAGCTATGCATAGTGAAGTCATATACCAAGAAGAAATCTCAAAATGCATCTCAACGCAGACACTTGCAACAGCTTTAATCTTAATAATCCAGTTTTTTTCTGCTCTTTTGTAGTGCAAAAGAAATTCTAAACTTTAACTTTACTATCGTGACTAAAACAGCTGAGAAATTCGTCTTGGATGAGTTGGAATATTTTTACAAAAATATTTATCTAACTTATATTTATATAGTTAATTACTATTTTTTCTTTTAGCTAATTAAGTTTCCTTAGCTAGATGAGGACTTTCCATAGCAATGAGAAGGAGGGAGGAGGAGATTCAGGGTTCTATTTTTTCATCATTCCCTTTACTCCCTCAGTTGACCTTCCTTCCTCTCTGAAGTAGCCCATTTACTGTGAGATTAGCCACTAAGGATGTAAAATATTAGTTTATTTGAGAATGACCCAGCACATATTGAAAGAACTGAGCAGGATTCATAATAGAGAAAAAACTTCTTTATCTACAAAATGCAAAAACATGATACAAGCAACACCTAAGCATCTCTTGCAAAGTGGTAGAGAGAAGAATGGACTCTGAACACAGAACAGCCGGCTCACATGGCTCTCACAGCAAATCCTGTGTCTCAGTGAAAAAACAGTTCCCTTTGGCTGGATCGTTGCCATGGCTATTCCAGTTCATAAATTCTTTATAAACTGACACTCCTCCCTTTATGACTGGAATAGCCATAAAACCAAATAATTTAATATTCTTCCCAATGTGCGCTCCACCGAATGACTTGGTTATTACATCTGCTAGATTGTCTTCTGAAGAACAGTGAAGCAAGCGGGTTAGTTTATTTTTCATAACTTCTCTGACCTTACAATATTTAATGTCCACATACTTGCTTCTATTTTTCATTGTCACCTGTTGCCATTTTAATGCAAGCAGCATTGTCTTCAAACACTGTTACATCTTCATTAACTTCTATGTTTAAATCGTTTAGCATATATACATACCAAGTTACTTCTGAACAAATTTCAGATAGAGCAATAAATTCTTCCTCGGCAGTAGAAATGGCTACAGTAGTTTGTTTTCTGGACATCCATCTAATTAAAGCCTCCCCAAATAATATTACAATCCCAGAATTGGATTTTCTGGTTTGCACATCATTGGTATTATCACTGTCAACATAAATTTTTAACTTTAAATCTTCAGAGACCTGTATTTGAAGACCTAAATTCACAGTTCCCTTCAAATACCTGAGAATTCTTTTTAAACCCATCTAATGCAACTGTGTTGGTGCAGCAGTAAAGTGACTTAAGATGCTTAGTGCATAAACTATGTTTGGTCTGAACCACTGTGACAAATATAACAAGCTCCCTATTTCTGACTGATATATTTCTTGATCACAGGCTTCACTTTTATCCTCACCCAAATAATTGTGAAAATATATGGTCATAGGTGTTGGAGCAGAATTACAATCCCTCATGTTGTATCTCTCCAACAGCGGTTCAATTCTCCTTCTTTGACTGAGAACATGACCACCTTTCTCCGTTTTTTTGTATCGCTACACCAAGATAGTTTTGTATTTCACCCAAATTTTTCAATTCAAATTTTTTCCCAACTGATTAGCAAATTTCTTCATCTGTATCAGATCTTTTGCAATGAAGCAAAAGGAATCCCCGCCATGTAACCTTGCAGTATACAGTTGCCAGAAAAAGTATGTGAATCCCTTGGGATTACATGGAGTCTGGCATGAATTGGTCATAAAATGTGCTCTCAACTTCATCTATGTCACAACAATAGACAAATACAGTCTGCTGAAAATAATACTACACAAACATTAGATGTTGCCATGGTTTAATTGAACATAACATGTAAACATTCACAGTGCAGGGAGGAAAAAGTATGTGAACCATTGGACTTAATAACTGGTTGACCCTCCTTTGGCAGTAATAACCTCAACCAAACGTTTCCTGTAGTTGCAGATCAGACCTGCACAACGATCTGGAGTAATTTTGGACCACTCCTCTTCACAAAACTGTTTCCGTGAAGCAATATTCTTGGAATGCCTGATGTGAATCGCTCTCTTAAGGTCATGCCACAGCATTTCAATCGGGTTGAGGTCAGGACTCTGACTGGGCCACTCCAGAGGCGTATTCTGTGCTGTTGAAGCCATTTTTTTGTTGAATTACTTGTATGCTTTGAGTCATTGTCCTGTTGCATCACCCAACCTCTGCGGAGCTTCAGTTGGAGGACAGATGGTCGTACGTTTTCCTGCAAAATGTCTTGATAAACCCTGCAATTCATTTTCCCATCAATGACAACAATCCGTCCAGGCCCTGAGGCAGGCAAGCAGCCCCAAACCATGATGCTCCCTCCGCCATGTTTTACAGTGGAGATGAGGTTTTGATGTTGGTGTACTGTGCCTTTTTTTCTCCACACATAGTGTTGTGTGTTTTTCCCAAACAACTCAATTTTAGTTTCATCTGTCCACAGTATATTTTGCCAGTAGTGCTGTGGAACATCCAGGTGCTCTTTTGCAAACTTCAAACATGCTGTAATATTTTTTTTTGGACAGCAATGGCTTCCTCCATGGTGTCCTCCCATATATTCCATTCTTGTTTAATGTTATCCTTACTGTAGATGTGTCAACAAAAGTGTTAGTATGTGCCAGAGGTTTCTGTAGGTCTTTAGTTGACACTCTAGGATTCTTCTTTACCTCATGAAGCATTCTGCGCTGTGGTCTTGCAGTCATTTTTACAGGACAACCATACCTAGGGAGAGTAGCAACAGTGCTAAACTATCTCCATTTGTAGACAGTCTGTCTTACCATGGACACATGAACATCAAGGCTTTGGGGGATACTTTTGTAACCCTTTCCAGCTTCATGCAAGTCAACAATTCTTGATCGTAGGTCTTCTGAGAGCTCTTTTCTGCAAGGCATGGTTCACATCAGACAGTGCTTCTTGAAACCAGTAAATGCAAAACAGGTGTGTGTTTTTAAAGTGCAGGACAGCTGTCAGCAACACATCCAATATCATCACACTGATTGGAGTCAAGATTGGCTCACTCCTGGCTTAGCTCTTGGAGAAGTCATTAGGCTAGGGGCTCACATACTTTTTCCTCCCTGCACTGTGAATGTTTACATGTTATGTTCAATTAGACCATGGCAACATCTAATGTTTGTGTAGTATTAATTTCAGCAGGCTGTGTTTTTCTATTGTTGTGAATTAGATGAAGTTCAGAGCACATTTTATGACCAATTCATACAAAACTCCATGTAATCCCAAGGGGTTCACATACTTTTTCTTGCAACTGTATATGCAACCATCAGTCTTGAAACTCTTGAACCCAAGACCCTTCAATGCCATATTGATGTTCCAGTTCTGGATGACGGTTTCAGCCCATAAATGGCCAGGCTCATAGCCCATAAAACTGAGCTTTCTAGCTTTTCGTTGTCTTTTTCTCCCTTTGCCTTAGGAATATGCTTCCAAGCACCCTTAAATGTGCCAGAGATGGCTTTCTCCCATAGCACAGCATATGGAATATCATTAATAGATCAAATAATTAGCAGTCAACATGGCTCCACCCGAAGACGACTTGCTTAGGCCAGAATCCTTCAGCAATGAATCTTTCATTGTTTGTAAGACTCCATTCCTTCTTTCAGCTACGCCATTCTCAGCTGCTGTCTATGGATTACTGTGTCTATATCTTCTTCCTAATTGCGCCAACCACTGTTGAAAACTTGCTGACATGAATTCTGGGACATGGGACATCCTTCAGGCCCCAAGAATTGCCCATGCCACCACATGATGCACCGGCTGCAGCTTCCATATTGGAAAACCTTATAAATTGTTTCCTTCTGCGAGAATTGTATGATTTTCCTTTAGGCAGTGTATTTTATATTTTATATTAATGTGTTTTATAGCTTCTCACTTACCAGATTAGATTTGCTACAATTACCACACAGGATAAATACCCATATAGGAACTAAAACACATGTTAAACCAATACAAATTTCTCAGTATATTATCCTAAACCAGTGGTGGCTAACCTTTTTCTTGTTGAATGCCGAAAGTATGCGCATGTGTGCATGCCAGCAGTTTCATATGCTGGAACCCATAATGCAATGTGCAGCCCCTATGCATGCACGCAGCCCCCACACGCACCCCCTGTGTGTGCATACGCCTCCCATTTTGGACCAACCTTTGCTGGCACAAATGGCCTGATTTGCAGACGCAGCAGTGGTTCCTCCTTCTCCTGCCAGCCTCTCGCTCTGGGCAGCATCCCACCAGCCAGCTATGCCAGTGGGCAGGACCGCAAAGGAGCAAACCACACAGCCTGCTGCTGCTGGCGTGCTGCCCTTGGAGCAAGGGCCCACACTCAGAGGAAAACAGAGGAGCTGGCCGACCACCGGAAAGGTGGCCCACTTCCCTTTGTATCTCATGCAGTGGCAGGAAGCCGGGCATTTCCGGGGCTCTTGAAGAGACCCAGCAGTCTTTGCCATTCTTGAGCAGGGCCAAGTAATGGCATGGTGGCTTGCAATCTCGGAGCGCTGCAGCTTAAGCCAGACTCGATCGTGTCCACACCAAACACACAGTACCACAACATGCACCCTAGTTTGCAAATGCGGCCCTTGAAAGTGCCCGAAATTTGCCATGCTGGATGCTGCCCTGAGCAAAAAGCTGGCAGGAAGAGGAGAAGCCAGTCACTCGCTCCTGCCTCCCTCCCCACCCTGCTGCCCCATGAGCTTGAGCCAGCTGGTTGCTCCTGCCTTTCCCTTTGCAGCTACAGCCACTGCTGCTCTTCTGTGGCCTCGCTCCCTCCCTCCCAACCACTTCAGGCTCATTCCAAATTAGCCGTAGGGAGGGGGATGATAAAGAAGAGGTGATGGCCAGACACACAAGGATTCCCAGCCCTTCTTTTTCTCCCTCTGGCATTGAACCCGACCAACTTGCTTCCCCCAACCATGGGTGTTTACCCTGTTTATTATCATTTAGTTGCCGCTTGAATTTGTTGAAGTCCAACATGGCTAGGGGAAGGAGCAGCAGGAGGGGTAGCGGCTGCCCAGCCAGCATATGCTGCCCTGCTCCCCCGAGCACCTGAGCCAGCCAGTCATTCCGTCCCTTTCCATTGCAGATGCTGCTGCTCTTCTGGGGTGGGGGAGCTACATAGGAGGAACACTGGAGACAGTGCGCCAGCCGGCCATTGTGACTACTGGTCTTCGCACACATGTGTGCCAGAAACCAGGAGACCGTGGCCAATATGCATGCACGTGCTGGAAACAGAAAGTTCTTCCTGGAATGTGCATGTGCAATGGGTGGCTGCTTTTCTGGTTTCCAGCACGTGTGTCATAGGTTCTCCATCACGGCCCTAAACGAACTAGTTTTCTGGAAATTCACAGCAAAGTACATTAATAGACAATCTTTTATTTTTAGAAATTAATAATTTCTGAGTTACTCAAACCATGTAGATTTATAATGTAATTATATTAATTATTCTCACCTGGGATATATGCTCTCTTTCCTCCGATTGATTAGGAAGATCCTGGCAATCATTACGAATCTGTGGATTCAGCAGAGTTTTTTGATGCTCCATAGTAAAAACAGGAAAGAAAGGCCTAAGGAATTTAAACTCACTGCTCAGAGACCCATCAGCTAAGCACACTTCATAGCTGTAGGCCTGGGAAGATGCCCCAGTATTAGGATCTACACACTTGTCTTGCAAATTTGGTCCCCCAGGAAAATTCGATGCAGAATGAGAACTTCCTATGAACTTCCTTCGCTTCTGAAACTTGGTTGCAATAAACACAGTGACAGAAAGCAGAAAAATGGATGAGATGGCAACCAAGCAGATAATCAAATACAGTGTTAGAGTATGATCTCCCTCTTGCGGGACTTCATCCTTAGGATTATCCATAATTTTCATGTAAGGATCAGAGAAGCCGTCCACTAGAAGAATCTTTAGGGTTGCAGAGGCAGATTGAGGAGGATGCCCATTATCCCTAACTGCCACAATAAGAGTGTGTTTGAAACTGTCTCGGATGTTCACCGGTCTCATGGTTTTCACCTCCCCATTCTGAGTCCCAACAGCGAAGAGACTCGGATCTGTAGCCTTCAGCAACTGATAGGAAAGCCAAGAATTCTGCCCTGAATCTCTGTCCACTGCCACCACTTTGGTGACTAGGTAGCCTGTCTCTGCTCCCCTGGGAACCAGATCATTTGATGCAGAAGTGCTGTTCTGAAGGGGACAGAGGATGAAGGGGGCATTGTCATTTTCATCTGTGATAAGAACTCGGACCATCGTTTCTGAGCTCAAGGGAGGTGAGCCCTTGTCTACAGCCCTCACCATCACCTGGAAATCCTGTATATCCTCATAATCTATAGATCGAATGGCATACAAATTCCCAGTTTCAGAGTTGATGGAGATGTAAGATGATGCAGGCTCTTCCCTGATCTCTCCAAACAAAAGAGAGTAGGTTACTTTGCCATTCTGTTCTGTGTCCACATCCACAGCATGGACTGATCCAATGAGCAGTCCTGGAATGTTGTTTTCTCGTAAGTGCAAATTGTAGAAACCTCTTTCAAACTTTGGAGGGTTATCATTGATGTCTGAAAGTTGAATGCTAATAACTGTCATTGAAGTGAGTCTGGGAGAACCTTGGTCGGTGGCTGTGATGGTGATGTTATAATGTGACATTTGTTCTCTGTCCAATGGCTGTTGAGTCACAAGCTGGTAGTAATTGTTCTCAGTCAGTTTTAATATAAAAGGCAGGTTTTTCTCAGTGTTGCAGTTAGTTCTGCCATTGTCTCCGGAGTCTTGATCTCTGATGCCAAAAAGTGCCACCAGTGTTTCCGGGGGAGAATTTTCTGGTAAAGGATTAGTGATGGATGATACAATTATTTCTGGAGCATTGTCATTCTCATCTTCGATGTCAACAAGAACTTTACAGTAAGCGGACAATCCTCCTCCATCTGTGGCTTTGATGCTGAATTCATAATTATGATTTTCTTCATAATCAATTTTCCCTACGAGCATAATTTCCCCAGTATGATTGTTTAACCTGAATGATCGGAGTACATCTGCTGGTGCTTGGCTAAAAGTGTAAATGATGTGAGCATTGGATCCAATGTCTTTGTCGGTGGCTTCAACTTTAGCAACCAATGAACCTGGATGACTATTTTCCATTAGCTGCACTTTATACACTGCTTGTTCAAATTGGGGCACATTATCATTGGTATCTAGAATATCAATAATTATCTGTGCTGTGCCAGTTCTCCTTGGGATCCCTCCATCCACAGCTTCCAGGGTGAGGATAAACTGAGGGATCACCTCGCGGTCTAATGGTTTTGCCAAAAGCAGTTCTGCATATTTCCTACCATTGTTTTGATTTTGTACGTCCAGCTTAAAATATTCGCTTGGGCTAAGTATGTAGTTCTGGATAGCATTTTTTCCTTTATCTAAATCTTCGGCTGTCTCCAAGTGGAAACGTGCATTTATGGGAGTCTGTTCAGGTATTTCAAAAAGGAATTGATTCTGAGAGAAAATAGGGGAATTATCATTGACATCTTCTACCTGAACTTCAATTTTGAAGAATTGAAGAGGATTTTCCAGCAGAATTTCAGAGAATAGAGTGCAAGGATCACTCAGACCACACAAAGCTTCGCGGTCAATTTTATCCCTCAATATTATATTCCCAGAATGAGGATCCAGCTGGAAATCCTGCCTGGAACTCTTAGAAATCAACTGTGCTCTGCGAGCAGAGAGCTCCTTCACGTCCACTTTCAAATCTTTTAGCACATTTGCTACTATTGACCCAGCTTTCTTCTCCTCAGGCACTGAATAGCGGAATGGTTCACACAACATACCAGAGCTACACAGAGAAATAAAGAACAAGACCACTTGCCTGCTAGTACGAGATGCTTCCATTTTCTCAGCCTCTTTCAGGGAACGTCATACATTCAATTAGATTCTTTGTAAAGCAACTGCTGTAATTTCCATTATAGTTGTAATCAGAATCCAGTAGGAGTTATTTTTTTGGTATACACGTTAGAGTATTTTCTTCGGAAATTTCTCAAGATTTAATTGAAAGCTGTTGCCTTTTGATCTGAGATTCCTTTGTCTAATGACTGGATCACTCTGAGGTAAACGAATCTCTCTTTTTACTGTTTGGTGCAATAGCACCACCTTGTGTCTAAAGTAAAATGTAGCACAGAATTTAGGAAACTCCTTTGAAAAGGGCATTTATTGTAGTGTATAGAATAGTGTGTGCATCTTTTCAAAAGAACAAAATGTTATACAATCTTGGTGTCTTTTGTGATATCTAAGTAATGTATTAATAGCTTTCAATCTATAGAAACATCTGTGGAGATTCTGAGTCATCGTGGTCATGGTTATTTCAAAGGTGCTTTTTCAAAAGGCAACTGAACAGTTTTTTCCATAAGGAAGAAGAAGACAGTTTGCTTCTCATCCAAGAAACCTCATCAGTTATTACATTGATTCCACCTTTCTGCCAGGACCAGTATGCCAGGATTTGCATAACTAAATCTACTTTCATTTTTCAGATCAACTTTGTCCTGGGATGTCTATGGAGATTCTCAGTCATCCAGGTCATGGTTGTCCCAAAGGTGGTTCCCCCCTCCCAAAAGACAACTGGACTTTCTTGATAATTTTTTTTGAAAACATTTCATTTCTCATTCAAGGTTTTTCAGTTTGTTCAGGGATAGTGAGTATTCTAGCAGATATCATATAGTGAAGCAGATATTGAATATATGAAACTTTTTCAATCACTGGATAGAGATGTTATAGAATAATATATGGCTGGTGCATTTTGTCAATATGTCATTCTCCCATTCCTGCATCACCAATCTAGCCACTATTAGAGTTATGAGCAGAAAATAAACAAATCCAAAATTGATGTACAAACCTTTCATAGATGCCTATCTCAGCTATTCACAGGGCAAATGCACTCTGATATGTAACTGCTATGATCATCTCAGTCTACATTTTGCAACCCAGATACTATAGTTCCTTGAAATCTGCACTCAAATCAGCCAAATAAATTTATCCAGGGAGTGGAGTGGAGTGGAGTGGAGTGGAGTGGAGTGGAGTGGAGTGGAGTGGAGTGGAGTAGAGTAGAGTAGAGTAGAGTAGAGTAGAGTAGAGTAGAGTAGAGTAGAGTAGAGTAGAGTAGAGTAGAGTAGAGTAGAGTGTAGAATAGAAGAATAGAATAGAATAGTTGGAAGTGACCTAGTTCAATCCCTTGCTCAGGCAGGAAACCCTATACCATTTCAGACAAGTGGTTATCCAATCTCTTCTTTAAAACTTCCAGTGTTGGAGAATTCACAACTTCTGGACACAAGTTGTTCCACTGGTTATTTGTTCTAATTGTCAGGAAATTTCTTCTTAGTTCTAGGTTCCTTCTCTCCTTGATTAGTTGCTACTGGGCAGGAAATGCTCCAATCTTTGCTTCCAGTTTTGAACAGGGAGAGCTCATGTGTAGCACTTCTGCACAGAGCATCCATGATAATGTCAAAGGCGGGGGGGGGGCAGAGCCTCCCACTGCCACCACTACAGGTTTGCCTGAACCGAGGCAAACCGGCAGAATACCACCTCTGGTTTCCATCCATTGCTTCTTGTCCTGCCATCAGGTGCTTTGGAGAATAGTTGACTCCCTATTCTTTGTGGCTACTCCTGAGATATCAGAACATTGCTATCATGTCACCTCTAGTCCTTCTTTTCATTAAACTAGACATACCCAATTCCAGCAATCATTCTTTATATGTTTTAATCTTCAGCCTCCTAGTCATCTTTGTTGCTCTTCTCTGCATTCTTTCTAGAGTCTCAACATCTTCTTTATATTATGGTAATCAAAACTGGATGCAGTATTCCGAGTGTGGCCTTATCAAGACATTAAAAAGTATATAAAAGCCATGATGGTTAAAGTGCAGTACTGCAGGCTACTTCTGCTGATTACCGGCTGCCATCAGTTTGGCAGATTGAATCTTACCAGGCTCAAGGTTAACTCAGCATTCCATCTTTCCACGGTGGGTAAAATGAGGACCCAGATTGTTGGTGGCAATAGATTAACTCTGTAAACCACTTAGAGAGGGCTGTAAAGCACTGTGAAGCAGTAGATAAGTCTAAGTGCTATTGCTATTTCTATAAAGTGGTATTAATACTTTGTTGTGGCCTGTCAGCCATCGACTCATCCAGCAGTTGAATCAGAAGAGAAGGCAGTGAAGGAATCAGGGTCAGCATCAAGGCAACTTGAGAGATCCAAGGGGGAAGAGGGAATGGAGCTGGCAGAGAGAGAGAGAGAGAGACAGAGGCAGAGCTTGGGCTGTCCGTCAGCCCTCAGATGGAGAATCAACAGCCCCCAGGTCTGGATGTGGTTGATGAAGAAGAGGAGGGACAGCTGGGTCCAGTGCCTGATGTGCAGCTACGCAGAAGGCAGAGGAGAGGAGAGCAGTGGAAAGCCATGGGCCAATCCTTGGGAAGGAAGAGCCACCACTGCTAACCACTCTAGCTCTGGGGATAAAAGGCAGGGGGTGGAGATGAATAGATATAGCACACAACTATTCATCTTCCAGCCAGCCAGACTTGTTAGCCTGCATTGAAAGATAAACTTTTTGCCGGGGCTGTTGGTGCTTCTAGTAAAGGAATTTTTGAGTTAACTTCAGAGGGTTTGTCATGTTTGGAGAGCTGAGTCAGAACATACTTGTGATCTTGAATCTACCCTTCTGTTAATGCAGTTTAGAACTGTGTTGTCTTTTTTTGGCAGCTGTAGCACACTGTTGGCCACATTTAAGTGATTGTCCACTAGGACTCCACGATCTCTCTCACAATTAATACTATTGAGCGAGGTACCACCTATACTATACCTGTGCATTTTGTTTTTCTTACCTAAATGTACAACCTTACTTTTTTCACCATTGAATTTCATTTTGTTAGATAGGACCCAATGTTCAAGACTGTCAAGATCCTTCTGAATCTTCTGAACTGTTGGCTATTCTCGACAGTCTGGTGTCATCTGCAAATTTAATGAGTTCCCCATCTATGCCCTCGTCCAAATCATTGATGAAGATGTTGAAGAATACTGGGTCTAAAACAGAACCTTCGGGTACCCCACTGCATGCTTCCCTCTATATGGATGCAGTCCCATTGAGGCCTACTCATTAAGTGTGGTTGGTCAGCCAGTTACAAATTCATCTGATGGTGATGTTGTCTAACCCACATTTTTCTATTTTATCAAGTAGTAGATTATGGTCTACTTTGTCAAATGCCTTGCTGAATTCCAAGTAAATTATATCCATAGCATTCCTCTGGTCCACTAATTTTGTCACCTTGTCAAAGAGTGGAACAGAATTTGTCTAGCATGATCTGTTTTCGACAAACCCATTTTGGCTTTTGGTTATGACTTTGTTTGCCTCTAGGTGTTCACTGATTCTTTGCTTGATAATCTTTTCCCAGGAATTGAGGTCAGTAGTTGATAGGTCTGTAGTTTCCTAGATCTATTTTTCCCTTTTTTGAAGATGGGAACTACATCAACTCTTTTCCAGTCCTCTGGTAGTTCCCTAGTGCTCCAAGATCTTTGGAAGATACACTATATTGTCAAAAGTATTCGCTCACAACTGTATAATTCAGTGGTTCTGAGATCACATCTGCCAGTTCCTTCAGAACCTTGGGGTGTAATCCATCTGGTCTCAGTGATTTAAATTCATCTAGGGTGGACAGTTGTTCATTTACCATTTTCTTATCTATTTTAACTTGTTTCTAATCTGGTTTTACAGTATTTTTTTTTTATAGGTTGGACTGTTTTTTTCCCATTGTGTAAAAATGGATGCAAAAAATGAGTTAAGTAGTTTTGCTTTCTTCCTGTTGCTTGTCACCTTCTTGCCACTTTCTCCCACTAGTGGACCAATCATTTCATTGATTTTTTTTCTAGTTTTTTACATGTTGAAAGAAGCTTTTTGTCATTAATGACTTTTGTTGCAATTCTCAGTTCATTTTCATTTCATCTTTGCAGGCTTGGGCTATTTGCTGATATTCTGCCTTAATTATGTATCCCTCTTTCCACTTTTTATACTTGTTCTTTTTGTCTTTCAATTTGTCAAAGTGTTCTTTATGCAGTAACTATGAGAGGATCTTGGAATCTTAGTGGACAAGCAGTTAAATATGAGTCAGCGTTGGCAGCTAAAAAAGCCAATGTAATCCTAAATTGCATTAACAGAGAGATGCAATCAAGATCAAGTGAGATACTAATACCACTCTATAAAGCCTTAGTAAGACCACACCTAGAATACTGCATCCAGTTTTGGTCACTACACTATAAAAAAGATGTAGAGACTCTAGAAAAAATGCAGAGAAGATGATCAGGGAACTGGAGACTAAAGCATATGAAGAACTAGGCATGGCTAGTCTAGTGAAGGGAAGGACCAATGGAGACATGATAGCAGTGTTCCAATATTTGAGGGGTTGCCACAGAGAGGAAGGGATCAAGCTATTTGCCAAGGCATCCAAAGGCTAGACCAGGAATAATGGATGAAAACTGATTAAGGAGAGAGTCAGCCTAGAAATAAGGAGAAACTTTCTGATAGTGAGAACAATGAACCAATTGTTTGGTTGCTTGCCATCAGAAGTTGTGCGAGCTTCATCACTGGAGGCTTTCAAGAAGATATTGGATTGCCGTTTGTCATAATAGTGTAGGGTCTCCTGCTTGGGTGGGGGGTTAGACTAGTTGACCTACAAGGTGCCTCCCAACTCTATTAATTGTGGACTGTAGATGTAATGCAATAATTAAAAATGTAAGAGTTTGAAATATAACAATAATAGCATAACCCTCTAAACCAGAGATGTCAAACTCACGGCATTATGTGACATATCAGGACTTTTTCCCCCTTCGCTAAACCAGGTGTGGCCAGCATGTGATGCATCTGGCCTGTGAGCTGGGAGTTTGACAGCCCTGCTCTAAACTAAATTATACTTAATGCCTCCATGTTCATAAAGTATCAAACATCTATTCAGCATTCAATCATGAGAGTGGGAGACATCCTTGGTTTGGAGAGGGAGACGGCCCACTGTTCCAGATGAAGGGAAACCCCTTCACAGCACACCTTCTATTAAGAGTTGAATATCTGCAAATTTTCTCTAGTGATATTACATATTATATTTCAAAAACAGACAAAGTCCTAGATGACTGGGGGAGGGGTGTCAACATATTGTCCATTTATATAAAGTGGGGAAAGGAGGATCCAAAAATGCAGCAAATAAATCAGCCTAACATGTCTGATAAGATGTATGAATGATCTTATAAAGAGACCATTGTTAAAAAGAACATAATAATTATGGTATCAGCTTCATTTTCCTAAAATGAGAAATGAATTAATAATGAAATTACCCATTTAGAAACACGATACAAGATTCCTAAAACAAATCTGACAATCTTGTATAATGATTTTAACTAGTAGCTTCATCAGTATTTCTTATAAAGTCCTTCTATTAGACAAGAAAAGTGCTATAATCCATACATAGTGAATTTATGTAGAGGTGCTGTGAATGTGCACTAATAACTGACTGCTATATATGACTGGTATCGTCATATCTGTTATCTTATGACTGTATGGGTAGTTCATTGGTTTGCCTTTTCTTTGCTGGCTCTTGTATTTTAATTTATATATGATTTCTTTTGTTTGGTCACTGACCAAAATATAATCTATCTAACATTAGTGAATTATAAAGATACTATTGAATATATCCATCCATTCACCTACCAATGCAAGAGAATTAATAACTTTTTAGTGGTTCCTCATAAAGGAAATTGATGGGAAGTTTTTTTTTATATAAAAAGTTTTTATTTTCAAAACAAACATACAAATCCTTCTTTACATACTGTAGAAAGTGTATCAGTTGGTTACAAAAGGCTTTTGTGCATCTCTTCCACCGTCATCAAATATAATTCATATTAATTCTAATATCTTAACTCAGATATTTATTATATTACCATCATCATACTTTCACTTTTATTTGACTATGATTATTTAAATGTCCTTCAGCATAAAATATACCAAGACTTAATACATAACCACATATTGGCATTTCATTTACTTATTTATAAAATCCTCCATTAACATTAAATCCTCATTTCCTGTTCTAGCTAAACAGCCATAATATTTAATACCAAAATTTTCTAATCCTCCATGTATAGAATTTATTATATTATCCTTTCTTTATTTAACTATATCCTATATCATAACATTTTCCCCCATTAGTTAAAACTTAGCTGTGTCTAGTTTTATTGTTTTTTATTGTTATTGTTATTAATAACCTTTCTATATAGTCCAAAAGTGTTTCTAGCCTTCCCTTCACGGGTAACATTCAATATTCATATCCAATTATTACTTATCATAACAGCTCAACATTGTATACGTTACTATCATTATCAATTTTTGTTTAACTATACCTATTATTACTAAATTTAACTAAGTTTAGCTAGTTTTAAATTATACTCTTCCATTTATCAACTTGTATCTCTCCAATAGCAAAACAATCTTATGTCTTCTGCCATTTGTGGATCCAGTCCTCCAAATATCCTCTTGATCAAATCTGTATGGACTCCTCTTAGCAACTCCTTGTTTGTAGTATCTCTCATGTAATATTGACGCCTTCTTTCTGTTTCCTTGTCCAGCTTGTCTTTAATTATCAGCAGTGTTATCAAATATTTTACAAATAGTATTTCATAGTCCATAAATTATTTAATGTTTTCTTCTTCTCCTATGTCCTGTCCGTTGAAATAAATTTTCTCTCCATTTAATTCCTCTTCCAATATTCCATTCCTTCCTCCCTCAGAAATAAACCAATTGCCACGAATATCAACAGACTCAATCTCTTTATATTCGTCTTCCATTTCAATTTTTTGAATTTCAATCTTCTTATTTTGTGTTTGAAGAACATCTTCAGTTTTTTCATCATATTCCGTTGTTAAATGCACCAAATATTCCAATTTTCTCTCAATTCTTTCCTCTGTATCCAAAACTCTCTGAAGCGCTAAAAGTACTCCTCAGAGAGAGTACAAAGGCCCTGTGGATGCCATGTTCAAGTACGCAGCTGTATTTTTTCTTAGAAACTCAGCAGGACTAAAACACACACTCTGTAAACTCTCTGTAAGCGAAAACAAACTTCAAAGGGGCAGCTGTAGAATCTTATTAGATCTTAAGCCAAACAGCCAAGCAATAAAACTTAGAATGTCAAAGTCAAAACAATCCATCTGTAGCTTACAGAAAGTCACAAAGAAATGTTAGAAGAATTCGTCCATTTGAAAAGGTTTTGCTTAGATTCAATCCATGTAAATAGCATTTAGAAAGTAAGATAACCACTGCCCAGAACCATTACAAAAATCAAATTCACCGCTAAGTTCTTCTATTCTTTTATTTAAATTAGTTTTTAGATTTTATAGGCAGTCCATTTTTTAAAAAACAATAAAAGTTTCTCACCAGCTAGAAACACTTTCTCTTTCCACATCGTTCCATTCCGTTCTGAGGCTGCCCTGACTTTGTCAGTCTTGACAGACTGGAATTTTTATTACCAGCAGAAGACTTTTCTTTGCCTTTCTCAGAGATTTTGCGATATTCCCGAGATCAGCAAGATGTAATCTTCCTGTTCACCATCTCTTCAGGATGATTTAGATCCGTTGGAACCCCTCAGCAATAAAAGTGTCGACTGCGATCTCAGAGCTTTGAGATCGCACGTCGTCTCGTCATGGCTTCGGCCCCGCCCTCCGAAATCGATGGGAAGTTTTTTGTTTTTTTTTAATGTATATTTTATTATGTTTTCATTCTATACAATCACATATTCACTGTGCTTGATCAGGGCATATAACATTGAATAATAAACACGGCCCTCACTTATATAGAAAATGCCCTCTACAATACAAACCCAGTATACCACCTTGGCCTGCCATACACCCTCTTTCAACCCCCTCCAACTTTCATTCTTCCTTCTCACACACCCCTCTATGCCTACTTCCCCTCCCCTTCTTTCTAACCCTATCACTCCCTCTCCATTCCCTCCCTCCCTTCTCCTCCTCCTCTCTCTCACCCTCTCCACCCTCCTTCTTCTTTCACTCGACTCTTTCCTTCGGTATCTATTACCTTCCAGTATATTCGGTTTGTACTATTTTCGCACTAACATTGAAAAGCCACAGTATACAAATACAATCATGGAATTTAACACATATTGTATTTCCCCCCTCCCCCCTCCCCCTAAATCCCCACCTCCCTTCCCTCCCCCCGACTTCCCAAAGACCATACGTGGTATAATTTTTGAACAATCACAGTCTGAAATATCTCTACATTGAACTCAGCTTCTTACTGTTACCCAAATTTTAAACAATTTAAATTATTACTGATACTAAGCATAAGCTATCTGGAGTTTTTTAGTCCCATATTTACTTTTTATGTAATCAATCCACTTTTTCCAGTCTCTTTTGTATCTCTCGTTTGAATGTTCTTTGAGATATGCTGAGATTTTGGCCATTTCGGCTAAGTTCATAACTTTCAAAGTCCATTCTTGAATTGTGGGTAAATCTTTCTTCTTCCAATACTGCGCCACCAAGAGTCTTGCTGCCGTTATTAAATACAGGATCAAATTAGTCTCTGCTACTGTAAAATCAATGCATATACCCAGTAAAAACAGCTGGGGGGTAAATTTTATCCTTCTTTTAAAGATGTTTTGCAGGATCCACCATATTTTTATCCAAAATGCCTTAACATTACGACATGTCCACCATATATGAAAATATGTAGCATCACAAGAACCACATCTCCAACATTTAGGTTGAACATTTGGATACATAGAGGCAAGCTTTTTAGGATCTAGGTGCCATCTATAAAACATCTTATAAAAATTTTCTCTCAAGTTTTGTGCTTGTGTAAATTTCACATTTCTTACCCAGATTCTTTCCCATGTTTCAAGCATTATTGGTTCCTCGACATTCTGAGCCCATTTTATCATACAATCCTTAATCAGTTCCGTTTCAGAATCCATCTGTACTAATACATTATATATCCTCTTTATATGCATTGAGCTTTGATCTCTTATTTGTTTAAACAAATTATCCTCAACTTTTACAAAGCCAGTTTTTTGATCTGTTTTCCACCTAGCTTGTAGTTGACCATACTGAAACCACGTTTGAACTACCTTCTCTTCTTTAAGTACCTCTAAAGATTTTAGTTCCATCACCCCTCTTTCTGAGATAAGAAGTTGTCTATAGGTGGTTCTATCGTGTTTTTGTTCTACATTCATATTTTCAATTGCATGTCTAGGAATTGCCCACATGGGCACTTTATCATTTAGTTTATGTTGATATTTTTTCCAAACCCGCAATAAAGCATTTCTTAAGATGTGATTTTTAAATTTCTTATCCGTTTTTTTGTTAAATAACAGGTAAGCATGCCAACCATATAACAAATCATATCCCTCGATATTCAAAATTCTGTCATTAGTTAGATGAATCCAATCACTAATTGCAGATAATGCCACTGCGTCATAGTATAATTTTAAGTTAGGTAATTTCAATCCTCCTCTTTCACGTGCATCTTGCATTATTTTCATCTTTACCCTCGGCTTCTTTCCTGCCCACACAAATTTGTTGATACCCTTCTGCCATTCTAAAAGATTCGCATCTCTTTTAAGTATTGGTAACATTTGAAAAAGAAATAAAAATTTTGGTAAAATGTTCATTTTTACTGCCGCTATTCTACCCAGCAAGGACAAATGCAGTTTTTCCCACCTTTTCAACTCCAACTGTGTACTATGCCAAAGTGATTCATAATTATACTTGTATAATTTCCCATTTGAGATTGAGATATTAACTCCAAGATATTTAACTTTTTTAACTACCTCACATCTTAGCGTCGCCCCCAGTTCTTCCTTCTGTTTGATAGTCATATTTATAGCTATTATTTTGGTTTTTCCTAGATTTATTTTAAATCCCGAGACTTGACCATATTGATTGATCGTATTCAATAATACCCTACTAGATTCCTGCGGTTGTTCCAATATTATAACCAGATCATCCGCAAATGCACGAACTCTATATTCTTGCTGTCTAATTTTGATCCCTTTTAGACCGCCCAGGCCCCGTATCTTATTCAACAGTATTTCCAAAGTTATAATAAACAATAATGGGGACAGGGGACAGCCCTGTCTTGTACCTTTTTCAATTTGAAAGGAGTCTGTCAGACTTCCATTGACAATGATCTGGGCTGTTTGCTGCTGATATATTGCACCAATTGACCGTAAAAAGCCATCTCCTATCTGCATTTTTTGCAATGTCTTCAGCAGGAATTGCCAATTAACTCGATCAAAGGCTTTCTCCGCATCCAAAAATATGAATGCGGCCGGGATTTGATTGTTCTTTCCCAGGTATTCTAAAGCGTTGATAATTAATCTAACGTTATCCTTCATCTGTCTGCCCTGTATAAAACCAGTTTGATCGGTATGTATCAGTTGCTGAGTTACCCCCATTAGCCTATTTGCTAATATTTTAGTAAAAATTTTATAATCTACATTAAGTAATGAAATAGGTCTGTAATTTTTTGGTTGGGTAAGGTCTTGATCTTCTTTGGGTATCAACGATATGAATGCAGTCTTCCACGAGGGAGGCACTTTCCCTCCCGATTGAATTTTATTGAATAGTTCTCTGAGGGGTTCTACCATTTCTAACTGTAGATATTTATAATAAACAGCTGTTAAACCATCTGTGCCTGGTGCTTTCCCTAACTTTAATTGTTTAATTGCCTGCAAAATTTCCCCAGAGGTTATAGGTTGGTTCAGCTTATGCCTATGTTCTTCTCTGACTAGGGGGATTTTCTCTTTATCTAGGTATTTGTCTATATCTCCGTCCTTAATTTTATCCCCTTTATACAACTCTGTAAAAAATTCCCGAAATACCTTTTGAATCTCTTCCTGTTGAAACACTTCCTTCCCTCTGTGACACAATTTGGATACATTTCGAGCTTTCCTTTTTTTTCTAATCTGATAAGCCAACCACCTACCGGGTTTATTTGCATTGCAGAAAGTATTATGTTTAGCATATAATAAACTAGTAGCTACCTGGTCAGAGATCAGCATATCAAACTGAGATTTTAATATAGCAATTGTTTCCCTAATCTTTGTATCTCCTGGATTCAATGTTAATTCTGACTCTTTCCCTTTAATTTCCTCTTCCAATTCTTTTCGTTTTTGCCCTTGTTTGTATCTATGTATTTTATTTATATTCATTAATACTCCTCTCATATACGCTTTGCTTGCATCCCATACATATTCCAAAGATGTACCCTTGTTCATATTGAAGACAAAATATTCCGATAGCAATTTTTTACAATCATTAACATACTTTTCATATCTAAATAAGTTTTCATTCAACCTCCAGGACCTTCTTGCCTGGGCTACCCTTCCCAATTCCATCCAGACTGGATTATGGTCTGAAAGAACTCTCGCCATAATCTTTGTCTTCTTCACCCTACAAAGTAAATCATTTGTAATTAGTATAAAATCAATCCTTGAAAGAGATTGATGTCTATTGGAAAAAAAGGTAAAGTCATATTCTTCTGCATGCCTCTCGCGCCAAGCGTCTCGCAATTCAAAGTCGTCCAGCATGTCAAAAAAGGGTTTGGGTAACTTAGCTCGAAATTTGATGTTCGGGCGAGCTGTCTTCTTATCTCTTTTGGTGTCGATCACGCCATTCCAGTCACCCATTAATATACAAGACTCAAAATCCCACTGTACTAATTTAGCATGGAGATTTCTATAAAATCCATCTTGTTGTTGATTAGGAGCATAAATTCCCAAAAGTAACGTCTTTTTCCCTTCTAAGATTAAATCTAATGCAATATATCTTCCAAAGGGATCTGCTTCAATTAGCTCAGCTTTAATGTCTTTTCTTAAATATACTACTATGCCATTTTTCTTTTCCATGGCTGAGGTCGCAAAATGTTGGCCCAGTTTGGGGTTAAACAAATATTTTTGATCGGTTGATTTGATATGAGTTTCTTGCAAGCAAATTATGTCATTCTTAAACTGTTTAAGATAATGAAATATTTTCTTTCTTTTCTGTGGAGAGTTCAATCCGTTAACATTCCATGTCAAAATCTTAGTTGTCATTTTTGGTTGCCTGAAGCTTTTTTAGAGCCTCCCGCAAGGCCTGTCTCACCTTTGGTTTGGCTCCTCCCACAGCTTCTGAGCTTGTTGCAGTAGCTCCTTGGTCAGTGGCCAATGATTGTTGAGATTGTTGCATAGTAGCTTGTTTATCCGTTTGTCTGGTGGTCTTGCGGTTGGATCTTTTTTCCTTGACTCCTTGCCCTTCCGGAAGAGGGAGATGATACATTTTATCTAATGGTTGTGTGGTTTGCTGTTTATCTTGTTCATCTCGTGGTTTTTCACCATATCCCGAAGGTTCAGGGTATCCCATCTTCAGAATCTTATGATAGAAATCACGAGCTTTCCATACAGAGCTGAGACGATATCTTTGTTTGTCCATTGTAACTATAATACCGAATGGGGCATCCCATCTGTACTGTATCTGGCGCCTTCTGAGCTCTTCCACCAGAAAAGCATAATCTCTTCTGGCTCTTAGCATCTGAGGCGGTATTTCTTTCAGAACAATCAGGTCCTGTCCACCAATTTGAAGCTTAGTATTGTAGGACTCTTGTAGTATCATATTTCTAGATTCTCTTGTAACAAAGTATATTACCACGTCTCGGGGAAGTTGCCTTTGTTTTGCCGCCCATGAGTTAACACGAAAAATCCTGTCAATCTGCCAATCAAAATTGGATCCCGGTTTTCCCACCAGACGGTCAAAAGCTTCAGAAAACATTTGCTTTAAGTTCTCCTGCTTTTCTTCACGCAGCCCCCTCACTCTTAATGCAAGCTCCATCTGCTTATACTGTATCATAATAATTTGTTTTTCAGCATTATCAATTTTTTGTTCCACCACTTCAGTTTTGGATATCAGGTTAGTTTTAGCTTCATTGAGAGTTTCTAAATTATCTTCCATTCCAGAAATATATTCTGTTATCACATTTACAATTCCCATCATATTATCATTCATTTTAGTGACCCTGGTATCGAATTTGTCATATAGAACTTCCATCTCATTCCTTATTTCATCTTTGAAATCTTTAATCATTTCTAGATTCTGTTCTCTGAATTCTTTAAACATTTCTAAGTTCTGTTCTCTGGATTCTTTGAACATTTCCAGAAAAAATTCTTTTGTTAGTACATCTCCACTAGGGGGCATAGATGGTGGGGGCTGCAACTTTGTGCCAGGTATGGGAGACGTTTTCGGAGGTAATTTAACAGAGGTTGATTTGGATGCCATTATATTTTGGTTTTAATTATTTATTCTAAATTACTAATCCACTGTGCTATGTGGAGAAAAAGAAATTCCTCCCCCCCCTTTTTTCCCTTCTTTTTTTTTTCTTTTTTTTTTTTCCAAGGGGTTTTACGGAGGATTTCAAAAGAGAAAGTCCGTTTAGAATGTTTGGAATGTGTCTGAATCAACAAAGAGTCTTGAAAGCTTTAAGGGAGTAGCTCTAATTAAATTATAAGAGATTATTTCTTTACTTCTGTAGCAGGAAGCCGGAGATAACAGATGCAGAAGCTGTAAACGCCATTTTGAAGACAATTAAGCAAAAGAGGTTTTTATAACATTGAAGCTGGTATTTCAGATAGAGAAAGGTTTTAAAGTTCACAAGTTGGTCTTTGCTCGTATTGATTTTTAATAGTCTCTTTTCTAAAGATTGTCCTGAGGGGGAGGGGATCCTGTCTCGTGCTGTGAATAACAGCTGCAAAGTTCAGGTCGGAGTTGAATGACTCAGCTTTGGGTTGATCCTCCCCCTCCGTCCACAGCTCACAAAGAAACAAACTGTGAACTTCAAAGAAGATTCTTACCAGCTGAGATTCCTCACTGCTTTTTTCTTGTCTGAAAAAAGAGTTATCTTCTTGATATTGAGTAGATAACGATCCTGAATTCTGGGGGCAGCTCTGTTAAGCTGCCGACCGGCGACAGGCCACTCCCCGGAAGACTCGATGGGAAGTTTTGAGCCACAAAGATACCCTCCAACATTTTGAGTGCAAGGGTGAAGAAGAGGAAGGATTGTTTGGCGGTGTGGCTATCGTTATCCGGGAGTCTTTAGCACCTCGTAGGATCCCTGCTCCAGAGCTTGTCGGGTGTGAGTCCCTGCTGGTGAAGTTGGACCTCAAGGGTCAAGTGGGTCTGCTGTTAACGTACCTGCCTCCCAACTGCAGCCCTCCCCTCGCTCCTCGAGTCAGTAGCCGAGCTAGCAATTGAGTTCCCCAGGCTTATGGTTCTGGGGGACTTCAATTTGCCTTCGCTCGGTGAACACTCTGATGGAGCGCAGGAGTTCATGGCTTCCATGACAGCCATGGGCTTGACCCAGGTAATTCGGGGCCCAACCCATTCAGCGGGTCACATGCTCGACCTCGTATTCCTCTCGGAGCAGTGGATTTGTGATCTTGGTCTGAGGGGTAATGAGATCATACCCCTGTCGTGGTCAGACCACTGCCTACTGAGGCTTGACTTCCGGAGGCCAAACCCCCACTGTAGGGAGGAGGAACCGACCAGGTGGTTCCGCCCCAGGCAACTTATGGACCCTCTGAGGTTCCAGACGGAGCTTGGGGTTATTCCTGATACTCTTGCCCACAGTTCGGCGGAGACTCTGGTTGCCGCCTGGCACTCAGCGGCATCGGAGTCCCTTGACCGGATTGCGCCACTACGGCCCCTCCGGGTCGGCGGATCCCGGAGGCCTCCTTGGTTCACAGAGGAGCTCCGGGAGAAGAAGCGCTGGAGGAGACGCCTAGAGCACCTGTGGAGGTCCGATAAGTCCGAATCGAACCGAGCACTTTTGACAACATGCACCAAGGAATATATCAGGGCATTGAGGACAGCAAAAAGAACATATATTGCCACCTTGGTTGCGTCCGCTGAGTCCCGCCCAGCCGCCCTGTTTAGGATAACCCGCTCCCTCCTAAATAGGAGGGATACGGGGGACCCCCTGCAGGGTAAGGCTGAGGATTATGTCCAGTTCTTAGCGGACAAAGTTGCTCGGTTTCGGTCGGACTTGGACTCCACCGCAGCAGATCCAGCCGAGACACAGGGGGATAACTTGGCAGACCATCTCTGGGTTGAGTTTTAGGATGTTGCCTCTGGGGATGTGGACAAGGCCATACGAGCTGTGAGTGCCTCCAGCTGTATTCTGGACCCGTGTCCCTCCTGGCTGGTTGCCAACAGCAGTGAGGTGACACGAGGCTGGATCCAGGCGGTCGTTACCGCCTCCCTTCGGGAGGGGCACTTCCCCGCCGCACTTAAAGCGGCGGTGGTGAGACCCCTCCTGAAGAAACCATCCTTGGATCCAGCCGTTTTCAACAATTACCGTCCAGTCTCCAACCTCCCCTTTGTTGGGAAGGTTGTTGAGAAGGTGGTGGCCTTCCAGCTCCAACGGTCCTTGGAGGAAGCTAGTTACCTTGACCCCTTCCAGTCCGGCTTCAGACCTGGTTACAGCACAGAAACCGCTTTGGTCGCATTGACCGATGATCTCTGGAGAGCCAGGGATGGAGGCTATGCGTCCATCCTGGTTCTCCTCGACCTCTCTGCGGCTTTCGATACCATCGACCATGGTATCCTTCTGCGATGACTGCGGGAGGTGGGGGTGGGAGGCACTGTTTTGCAGTGGTTCTCCTCCTACCTCTCGGACAGGTCGCAGTCGGTGTTGGTAGGGAGGCAGAGATCATCCCCGAGGCCCCTAACATATGGGGTGCCGCAGGGTTCGGTCTTATTCCCCCTACTATTTAACATCTACATGAAACCGCTGGGCGAGATCATTCGGAGGCACGGGATAAAATACCACCAATACGCGGACGACACTCAGTTGTATTTGTCCGCCCCGTGCCAACTCAATGAAGCGGTGGACGTGATGAACCGGGGTCTTGAGGCCGTTAAGAACTGGATGAGAGCTAACAAACTGGTACTCAACCCGGACAAGACCGAGTGGCTGTTGTGTTTCCCTCCCAATAATTTGGCCAGTGTTCCATCGCTCAGGCTGGGGGGTCAAATTTTACACCCCTCACATAGGGTTCGCAACTTGGGAGTCCTCCTGGACCCACAGCTGACTCTTGACCATCATTTGTCGGCTGTGACCAGGGGGGCGTTTGCCCAGGTTCGCCTGGTGCGCCAGTTGCGACCCTACCTGAACCGGGAGGCCCTCACAACAGTCACTCGAGCCCTTGTGATCTCTAGGCTGGAATACTGCAATGTGCTCTACATGGGGCTGCCCTTGAAGAGCATCCGGCGACTTCAGCTAGTCCAGAATGCGGCCGCGCGAGTGATTGTGGGCACACCGCGGTTCGCCCACATAACACCTATCCTCCGCGAGCTGCGCTGGCTACCTGTTGATCTCCGGGTGCGCTTCAAGGTGCTACTTACCATCCATAAATCTCTCCATGGTAGTGGATCTGAGTACTTGAGAGACCGCCTCCTGCCGATTACCTCCCTTCGACCGATTAGATCGCACAGATTAGGCCTCCTCCGAGTTCCATCTGCCAGTCAGTGCCGACTGGTGACTACGCGGAGGAGAGCCTTCTCAGTAGCAGCTCCGACCCTTTGGAACGATCTCCCCGTGGAGATTCGCACCCTCACCACCGTCCAGACCTTCCGCACAGCCCTTAAGAACTGGCTATCCCGTCAGGCCTGGGGATAAGATTCTAATCCGCCCCACCCGAATGCTGATTGAAAGTTGTGTTTTATTGTTTTATTTTTATTTACGCACTGTCTTATGTTTTATCTTGCACCCCCCTTCCCATGAACTGTAAGCCGCCCTGAGTCCCCTCAGGGAAAAGGGCGGCCTATAAATAAAAAATAAATTCTAAATTCTAAATTCAGGTCTTCAAAGGACACAAAATTGGGGAAGACAGCTAATATCCCCAACAATATTAAAACCATTAAAATGCATGATTATGTAATTTTTTTTCTTTGTATCTGTAACTGGTCACTGACCAAAGCAACATTACACTGAGGTTTATTTAAAAAGAAGATAATTTCTTTATTATCTATTCTGCTCTCCAGATATATTCTTCCATTATAAAGGTAAAGGTTTCCCCTGTCCATTCATTTCTGAATCTAAGAGGCAGTGCTCATCTCTGTTTCTCAGCTGAGGGAACCATTGTCCAAATACATTTCCGTGGTCATGTGGCCAGCATGACTATATGACCAAGGTGCACAGAATGCTATTATCTTCCCACCAAAGTGGTACCTGTTTATTCATATTTGCATGCTTCCGAACTGCTAGATGAGCAGTAGTGTGGCAAGTAATGGGCACTCAGCCCATTACATGGCACTCAAGTCTTGAATCCAGACTGTCAGTTTTCCAGATGATAAGCTCAGCCTCTTTAACCACTAAACCACCAACCCCACTTTCTATTTTATTACCCAGCAGAGGGCTAATATCAAAGTGCACAAGGAAAGGATGGACAAAAGAGATGAAGACTGCTGGTTACAACAATCAGATAAGCGGTAAATTGAAACAATGGCTATGTACTGTATATCATGATTTCATGGCCAGTACAAATAAACAAAGACATTTGATGCTTTCTATATTTGAGAAGAGAACTGAAAACATCCGCAAGAAGAAAAAGGCTAAATCATGTGTGAAAACTAGTTTGTGAGAACCATGACATATATAGAATAACAAAGGAGGACAAGGTGGAATCAGCTAGAAAGAACCATATAGGAATTATTTGGTGCCCTTTGATCTACTTAGCTAATTGATAAGAAAAGACATATTTCCTTCACACAATTGAATTGACAAGTTTAAAGTCTACTCCCCTTCCCAAATTTCTGACAGGGCAACAAATTACCCACAGAGGAGGTATCTGAATACGTTCAGTGGCTGGAAAACCATCAGCCATTTATAAAGCCTCTGGAGCCTGGGGAAGGTGAAAAAACATGCAAAAAGTGGGGAAAGTGCCACTCATGCGCGCATGCGCACTGAGTGGTTGCATTTTGCCCGCGCATGACCTCCCTGCACTCCACCCTTTATGGCATGCGAACCAAAAAAGGTTCACCATCGCTGACTTAGAGAGTTGTAATTCCACCATGACAGGATTAATAATACGAACTAAAAGCCCAATATATTTAATATCCAACTTTTTAGACTACTGCAAAGATGTTAGAAACTTGGTGGAAAGGTAAACTTTGCCCCTCACTTTATAAGGTTCTGTTCATTTCTTGTCTTCTTGCACTTTGGCTTCACCAGGGCTTTGCAAACCACTGACCAAAGGTTTGCAAACAGTGGTGAGTTTCAAACATTTTTAGAACCTCTTCTGTAGGTGTGGCCTGCTTTGTGGGAGTGGCTTGTCAGCCATGTGACTGGGTGGGAGTGGCTTGCCAGCCATTTAACTGAGTGGGAGTGGCTTGCCAGTCATGTGACTGGATGGGCATGGCCAACTTGCAAAATGTGGTGAAACTCACTTAACAACGCTCTTGCTTAGCAACCAAAATGTTGGCTCAGAAACTCTGGCATTTGAAGCACGCAAGTCTTAAAGCTGTCAAGTTACAAGACCCTTGAACCCCTAACCCTTTAGAAAAAAAAACCCAGGGGTGTTCAAACTTGACAGCTTTAAGACTTTAAGGTTTAGATAGGACTCTTAAAGGTGGGTGGGGTGATTGGTGAGCCAGCCAATCAGTGAGCAGCAGGCAGGGCAAGTGTGATGCAGATGAGCGGGGGGTGGAGCTGGAACCGGTTCTAAACAGCATGATAGATTTGTCAAACCTCTTCTATAGAAGAGGTTAGAACTGGCAGGGACCACCCCTGTTTTCAAATGACTGATCCACTGGTTCAGGGAGGGTATATCTGGTTCATGTTTGGGTAACTCAGGCATAGCATTAAATTCTTGCCCTATGGCTACTCTGAAAGTCGTAAAACCTGTGCTAGTAGTAGTTCGGTCCAGTTGTCCTGCTGTTAATTAATAAAACAGAGCAGGTACTGTTCCAGAACTGAGTTTGTTCATTCTGTGGCACTGTTTGAGGATGATGATTAGAACCAAGTCCCTGGTCAGTCCCAAGTAGATTCAAAAAAGCTTTCCAGAACTTGGACATGAATTGGACCCACCCACCCCCGTCTGAAATAATATGTCGTGGGGCCCTATGCAAGTGTCATATGTGGACCAAAAACAGCTTAGCCAAGGCTTTGGGTGTAGGGATCTTTTGACATGGGATGAAATAAACCTGTTTTGAGAAAAGATCTGTGACAACCCAGATCACTGTGTTTCCAGAACTCTCAGGCAATTCAACAATGAAATCCATGGAGGTCTCTCTCCATGGTGCTGAAGGGTTGGCCAGTGGTTGCAGTAGACTGAGGTTTTTCCCCTGCCTGAGTTTAGGGGAAGCGCAAATGGGGCAGCTTGCTACATAACTTTTTATGTTCTTTTTTAATGAAGGCCACCAGAATTGCTGTTTCAGTAAATGTAACATTTTTACAAAATGAAAGAGATCAGCTAATTTGCAGTCGTGACAAGCTTACATAGTTTTCAGCCTTTCCCTAGCTGGGACATACAGCTTATTTCCCAACCAAGCTAACTCATCTTTTATTATGCAAGTATGTTTATTGGCACTAAACCACTCATCCATTTCTAAGTCTTTTTTTGAAATCTGTGGTGGCATTGTCTAAGGTGGAGGGGGTCTAAGGTTCTTCACCTGAGAGCATGAGACAACCTTAGCTGCTAATTGAGAGGTTGGGGTCATGGGCTTAATTACTTCCACCATGACACTGTTGTGTTGCGGTAGTCTAGACAAGGCATCTGCCAAAAAGTTTTTACCTCCCAGGCATCAACCAGCAAAATATTATTTTATATTTTATCAGTTGTGTGGAGATAAATTGATAGCTCGGTCTTTGCTCTTTGATTCTCTTCGGTATCTGTTTGAAGGTTATGACTTCCTTTCCTTTATAGATCAACTGTTCGTCCCTTGTTCTTTTGTAGATTTTGTCTCCGGCAGCTTTTTTTGCAAATCTTATATGTATTTCATGGAGTAACCTGTGTGATTGTGCATAATTAGTATGCACTCTGTAAATTTCATTAAACATTATTCTGCAGTTCACATTTTTCTATTTGCAGTGAGTCAGCTAATAGTTCCATCATGAGCTTTGGTAGGTCCTCTTCTTTTGTCTCTTCTATGTTTTGATATCTTAAATAAAAATAGGATCTTTCCAATTCTAGATGGATTATTGTGTCCTCCAATTCTCTATTTGCTGCTGTCAGTCTTTCTTCTGTTGCTTCCCATCTCTTTTCAGTTTGTTCTGTCCTTGCTTCTACCAGTTTTATTTTCTGCTCATTTTGTTTCCTGTATCTTCCCCATTCTATCATCCAATTTCTTTATATCTTCCTTCACTTATCCTAGATCACCTTTCATTTCCTCGTGGTTGCTGGTTATTGACCAAGCTATGACAGCTGGTCTCTTCCGTGCCAGATTTCAGGGATTCCACCCTTTGCAATGGGGAATCACTCTTCTCCTTGTCACCCCTGGATTCTCCCCTCTCTATCACTGTCCCCTCCAAGGTCCAGATTTGCCATTGCCAACCTCCAGACATGAAAATTCAGACAGGGAGAATAGAGTGATTGAAATTAAATTAAATTAAGAACAAGTGATTAAATGAACTAGCTTTATAATGTGGTTTATCTTTCCCATTTGAGAGCTAACTACAATGCCATCTAGAGATGCAAATGAGATTGACAATGAATTTAATGAATTAAATGAATAAAAGCAACTGACCCTGACAAGACTGCTGAACTGATAAAGGTGTTTGGTCTAATAAACAGAGAGACTTGTTTTTAAGATTAGCTGGAACAATGAATTCTTTGAAGTTCATAAAAGAAGAAATAACAAGAAAGAAAGATCAGAGACATTTCTTTTACTTTTACTTATTTAGGAGGTGGGGATATTTTCCCCTTTCTATCACCTGTTCTGTTTTTTTCTTGTCTCTTTTGTGTTGGGATAAAATGGAGACTGACAGAGGATTAGATTTATACTATAAAGCGTATGATTCTTTTTTGTTTTTTGTTTTTGTTTTTGTTTTTGTTTTTCTTCTATACGCTCTCCTTTGAGATAGATGTTTCTCTTTTTCTTTTTATTGGCTGTTCCTCTTTGGATTATTTGAGGGTGTGTTCTCTTCTTTTTATCTATATTTTTATTGTAAAATTAACAATGGATTAAGGTGAAAAGAACTTGAAGAAGAAGAAGGCATTTGGATTACATTTTTGATTTTCTTTTTTTGTTATTATATTATCTTTTTCCTCCTTTTTTGGGGTGAGTACATTTTTATATTTTTTCCCTTGGGGGATTTCTCTTTTTGCTTTGCTTGATATTTTGATATTGTCCTCCCAATGGGGTGGATTAAATATCTGGATTACAAACCGAGTGGATTATAAATTGCAAGATGACACCAGGACAATGCAAGATGTTACCATGATCTCTGCTGTCTGGAACTGCCCAAGAAGGGGCAGGTGAAGTGGGCTTTGCTGAGATCACAGTAACAGCATTTTTGGGTGACAGCGCCAAAGCCTTTGAATCAAGGCCTTTGAATCAAGCTAGACTGTACTCCATTACAGGTTTTTAACTTTCAAATCTAGCATCCTGAGAAATATAGTGTCTCTGAGGCACATCCCATTTGCAGGAGGAGGAGGAGGGTGGCATGTACAAAAGCCCCTGAGTAACTGGGAAAGAAAGCTGTGTTTTTTGAGTGGCAGTTTTCGGTAGGTTCCAAGCACAGCTTTCTTTCCCAGTTAATCAGAGGCTTTCATATACGCTGCCCTTGCCCTCCTCCTGCAAGCAAAAGGTGCCTCAGAGACTCAGCGTGTAGCTCATGGGAGACAATGGCCACGATGATTTCACTCCCCAGGAATGTGAGGAGCCTCCACCACCACCTAAGCCTCCTGGGAGCCGAGCCCAGTGGCATCCCCGAAAGCGAAATGTCTCCTTTCCAGCCACTGCAATCTCTGCAGCACCCGCTTCACCTGCCCTTTCTCGGGCAGTTCCAGGCAGCAGAGATCATAGTAACAGTGTTTTTGGGTGGCAGCATGGCAATTTTGACCACCAGGAACTACCTGAGAAGGGGCAGGTGAAGTGGGCGCTGTGTGAGAAGTGTAATGCAAGCCCCTGCTCAGTCTCCCCTGTCTTCAGACAACTCAGGCAGAGGACAGTTAGCTTCTGCTCCTGGCTTGGGAGACAGATCTGGCCAGGAGGAAAGAGAAGGTGGGGAAGGAGGAGAAGGGCATGCTCTTTTTCCTCCCTTTTCCAAAAATGGGGCATGCAGAATCAGCCTACGACCGAAGCAGCAAAGACACAAGGGCTTGCTGGGAACAGGAGATGGATCTGGACAGGAGGAACACATGCCCCATTTTTGCAATCAGGGAAGAAAAAGAGCATTTCGGGTGATGGGCGGTTCCAAGCTGTGTGGATCGCAGCACAGCCTGGAACCGCCTGCCACCTGAAATGCTCTTTTTCCTTCCCAATTGCAAAAACAGGATGTGCATTCCTCCTGGCCGGATCCATCTCCTGGGCCAGGACCAGAAGCTGACTGCCCTCCACTTGGGTTGTCTGGAGAAGCGGGAGGCCGAGCAGTGAACCACCTTGCCTTATGCCTCCTGCGCAGCGTCCGCTTCACTTCCCCCTTTTCCAGATGACCCAGGTGGCTACATTCAGAGTATAAGATGCACCCAGATTTTCACCCTCCTTTTGGGGGGGAAAGGGTGTGTCTTATACTCTGAAAAATACAGTAAGTCTTCAAGATACATGGGGAGGAAGATATCTGAAGGAAAATCGATACACATTTTACTCAGGTAGACATATGTCATGGTCCAGAATAGATATGATGTGGATGTCAACATATATATTAGCTAAAAGTCAAGTTATAAACATTGAAGCAAATACAAGGGCTGACCATAACCCAATCACAATGGTTTGGAAGGGACAGAAGAAAATATTAAGATGGACATTAAATCAAACAATATTAAATGAAAAGGAGTTTCAACAACATATGGAGAAGGAATTTACTTTTTTCTTTAGAGAAAATAAAAAAGAAGATACCTCACTACAAAATGTGTGGGACACAGCGAAAGCATACATATGAGGGTTGGCAATGACTTATTTGGGAAAAAAGAATAAAAAGAAAAGACAAATTCAAAAAGAATTGTTAGGAGAGTATGAAAGTATAAGAAGTTAGAGATGGAATTACAGAAGGATGTGCAAAAGAAAAGGGTTAAAATCAAATGGATTTGAAAAACATAAATTAAATTTAATTGAAGAAGAGGATTTGGCATTTAAAATAAAGACTTCTAGGTAAAATATCTTTGAGAATGCAAATAAACCAGGAAGATGGTTGGCATACAAATTAAAAAAAGAGGAGAGAGGAAGCTAATCAATCAACTGATGAATGAGGATGGAACAATACGTTATCGAAATGAGGAAAAGAAAAGAATTGTCCAGAAATATTATGAAAAATTATACAAACAAGAGGAAGTCTTTGAAGAAAAGATAAAACAATATCTAGAAAAAGCAGAATTACCTAAAATACCAGAAAAATATAAAAAGGCATTTGAAGAAAGGATAACAATGATGGAACTAACAGGGAATTAAAAGAAAAACATGGTAAAACACCAAGATAAAACAAAACTCCCTTATACAAATGCTCATGAAGCACCTAATTAATTAGTTGCATGAAAGTGGGAACCCCTCCCATACTACATCATTGCAGGAACAGAAACAGAAACTTCACATACAGAACACTCCATTCCTTCCTCCCATCCAAATGCCAGCATCCCCGTAGAAGTATCTGGGACCTGACAGAACCCATTCATTTCTGTGGCTGCCTAAGTACTGAAAGACATGCCACCCTAATCTTTCTCTTTGTTAGGTTAGCCATAACCTAGTTCCCTAAACCATCCATGGTATGGTTGAGCCTCCAGATTCCTTATCATTTTTGTTGCTTTTGTCTGCACAGTTACTAGGGTCACGGCATTTTTTTTATTATGGCAATCAGAACTGGATGCAGTATTCCAAATGTGACCTGACAAGTGTAGTATAGAGTACTAGTATCATGATTTTCATGTTATTCCTCTAGGATTGCATTGGCTTTTTTTACTGCAAAATCCCCATTCCCTCCCAATCAGCTGGGACTCAGGAGGCAGAGAATAGACTGGCGCGTCCAGTCAGAGGTGGTATTTATTGGTTCTCTGAACTACTCAAAATTTCTGCTACTGGTTTTCCAGAACTGGTCAGAATACCACCTCTGATATACCCCATATAATAAAGTGAACAAAATAGGAGAGAAGAGGATGGGGTGGATTGGATTGGGAGTGGAAGATGGGGAAGTGGTGTGGTCATAGTCTGTAGCAGCAATCTCCAAACTTTTCCATTTTTGCAGAACAATTCTTTATCATTGAAAGCTTTTTAGGGATGCCTTATCAGCCAGAAGATGGCAGTATGGTACAGTAATAATAATAACAACAACAACAACAACAACAAAATCCTGAACAGTACTTAGAAAATATGCACTTTGATGAAATGTCCACCTGTCAATTACAAAAGGCTACACTGCATGAATCTGCACATATACTATGCCAATACATTACAGCATCCTAGGTTCGTAATATATAGGAAGGCCTCAATATATAGAAAGGCCAACACTAGCTAAAGAACTAGCAACTGTGATTTCAAATTGATGTATATATAACAACAGCAACATAATGACATGCATGATCTAATACATCCAACTACAAAACCAAATATTAATATTATTATTACCGGTATGTAATAATATTACAATTATAAATATTACACCATTTTGCTGTTCACAACTAGAATCTTGAAAGATTACAAGATCTCATGAAATTTTGATGCCCAATGGAATATTGTGAGTAAGGGACTAGATTAATTGCATGGTTTTCCTCACTTCTTTCTTTGCACCATTATCTTAAACCTGTTCAGATGTATCTTGGGGGCCTGAAGAGGTCCTGTGATTCCCTGGGATGTAACCCATGGAAAAGATAGGAATGAGGGGTCTGAGAAATTGGAACTTGCAACTTAAAGATCCACCAGTCAAACAAACATCATAATGGTAAGTCTTGGAAAGTGACCCGGTCTGTGAGTCACCACACTTCTCTGGGATATCAGAATTGGCAGGTGGAAGTGGGGAACAGTCACAGTAAAATTGTTTTGGGGATCCTTCTTGAACACTTTGACCACAATAAACACAACAATGAAGACCAGGAACACAAAGGAGACTGCACCCAAGCAGATTACCAAATACTTGATTAAGGTTTTATCTTCTTCCACCTGTTTTGTTTGTTTGTAGATAAAATTGCTCATTTTTGCTCCAAGGTGGATTTTTGGAGGACAGAGTCTGGCAAGATGACTTGGGCAATTCTTGTGAGATTATCTGAGAATCTTTTGAGCTTCTTGTCTATTGAGATTTTGAGCTTCTGGAGACTCCGAATGTGGAAAAAGCCTTCAGTGACATGAGCTCACTTCATATAAGCTTGATTAATGGCCTAGTTGGCTTAATTATGTGGTTGAATGGTCATATGTGGCAGGATTAATGCCTCTTCAAGGGAGAAACTGGGACAACCCCCCCCCCCCCAAACAGATTGTGTGTTTAGCCAGCTATTTTGGGGCAAACTCCAAAGATAAGGAATGGCTAAAACACTGGAAAGAAAACCTATCATGTAGAGGACCAAGTGTAGGCAATTGGTTCTTTGTATACTTAGAAATATTTCACAGGGAATGCTTTGAGAAATAATTCAATTGTCTATTATATATCTTGGATTGCTACATTCTTTAAAAAGACAATATTTAAGAAAAGAAGGAATTTCAGAATCAAAAGAACCAAATGCTTTTCTTGGAGAAAGCAATTTCTAAATAATTTGTGATTCATTCCTAAACTAGTATTTAATTAGTTACTTAGATGGCATGTGGGCTGAAAAATGAGAACTAGTTCTGTAAGCTACTCTGTAATATGTAGGGCACAAGTTAGAAAATGAGGATGGCTTGTGGCAACAGGCCTCAATTTTTCTTACATATAAAAGACTGCTTAATTACTAAAAGCTTTTAAGATAGCCTCTGGGAGAAGGATCTGACGTTGCGACGACACGATGTGCGATCTTGGAGCTCCAAGATCACAGTCGATAAGTTTGCTGCTGGATGGTCCTTTTGGACCCAAACTGTCCCGAAGAGACGGTGACAGGGAAAAGTACATCCTGATGATCTCAGGGACTCTGCAAAGTCCCTGATTGATCCAGGAGAATCTCTTTTTGCCGGCGACAGAAGCGCAGCCATTGAAGCTGCTGAAGTTGGGACAGCTCCGGAACGGGAGGAAAACGGAAAGAGAAAGTGTGTCCATCTAGTGAGGATATCGTATTATTATAAAATATATACTCCCCCCCCCCAATAAAGCTAAATTAAATTTGAAAACAGAAGAGAACAAGCAGTGAAATTAAGCTACATTAGACAGTGTGTTATCCTTTTTAAAAAAAATATTTTACAGATGGAACTTTTGCAAATGTTTCCTATTCTTTAAATTGAACGGATTAGTTTTTCTTCTACTTTTTAAATTCTTTTTTTTATACCTATGGATTAAAATCTTTTTCCTTATTTTTATAATACTGAATTGGATGGGGTTTTTTTGCTCCATTTAAGAATTTTGTTTTCTTTAAGTCTGGAATATAAAGAAGATATAAAAGGAATACAAAGAGGGCTGTAATAACAGAGGGAAAGGAAGTAACACTACCACTTGGAGGCTGGAGGCTTGGAAGGCTTGGAAATGTTCTTTTTTCTTTTTTTCTCTTTGATCATTTGACTTTGCATTTCAAGGTTCTTCAGCTTGTTTACAGAGAGTGATAGTGAGAAGAGCATGGGTTGTTTATATAGATGCTCTTTGGGAGCTTTATTGGCAGCTGGAGTAAAGTGAAAACAAAGCCTTGTCTTGAAAGATTATAAATGAACTTGCTTTAAATTTAATAAAAAGTTTTGAATGTCAGAGTGGCAGTGTTTACAAGTTGGAAGAATGGTGCAACATGAAAAAGAAACCTTAACATTGCAAAAGTTTATGTTTGAAATTCAAAAATCATTAGAAGTAACAGAGAAAATTGAGAAGAGATTGGAGAACATAGATGGTAGAACAGTAAAATTTGATGGAAAAATTGAGGATGTCCACCAAATGAAAAAAGTGGAGGTCAGAGTTCTAAAAACTGTAGGAAAAAATAAACAAAGAGACAAGAAAATTATTGATACTGACAGTGAACTGAATGTGGTTGGAAATGGAAAGAGTGGAATATGGAAAGGGGAGATAGATGGACTGGAGCTCTACCCCAGATTTCAAAGTATAGAAGAAGAAAAGAGAGAAGAATTGATGGAACTAAGCAGAGAAATCTTGTCAGAAGCACTAGTGATAACCAAAGAGATGCTGATCAAAGAAGCAGATGGAAGGTTTCGAGTTTATACAAGATATGCAATAAGCAATAAGTTGTGAAGAGAAGTCCATACAAAACTTACTAAGGAAATAACCAGAATACTAATGCCACAAATGACAAGAGACAAAAGACTGCACTATTACTGGAAAGACACAGGTTGATGTAATGAAAGCTTATAATAAAAAAAA